>NC_134708.1:95280822-95580822 GCF_043290135.1 Rhipicephalus microplus
CGTTTTCTTGCCATGTGGAAGGTCCATGCTTCGCTTTCAGTTTGACTGAAAATTTGATTTTATTTTTGGCTTCATCTTTTTAAATTATTTGCTAACACATATTATGAACAATTACTGCTCGCAACCAACAATGCCGAGATCGATGCTGTCACCGGAATTCCTGCGAAAGATACTCAAGTGATCCTTTCGCATTAAGTGTTGCCACACTTAAAAGACAATCCACCTTTGTAACCAGCTAATTGCTTGCAACCAGCTACACAGGTATGCATCCATGAACAGCCATACTTTTTAAATAACAGAGGTAAAGAAAAACTTGACATTACCGAGGTGTCTTATTTGCAAAGCGTGACCACAGTGCTGAAGTTACCGAGAATCGACAAAAGACAGTGGCCTGTTTCTCTTCTTTCTATACTAAGAAATCCTGAAATACCAACTAGTTTAAACCAGCAACCTTTAGTGTCACTCAGCCATTCACATGGCCATTTATTCATTGATATGATCAATCTGAGCAGAAGAAAACTCTTTAAGGTTGACGAAACTGATATATGTTTACCACTACTACATTATGTTTGTCGAATGGTTTTCTCAAAAACATTCGTGAAGTTTTTTTCAATTGAGTGAGGCCTGCCACCGAATCATGTTCGGTTTCCTCGCAATTTCTCCATATTAGCAAGAATTTCGTGATTTATTACGGTAAATAATGCCGCCCTCATTTTAAAGTGAGGAAAACAAGAAAATCTAGCAAAATCTTCTCACTAGCGCAATAAATGGCGCTTCATTTCTTTACTGAAAGGAAATACTATAACCTATAAAATTAAAGTTGGGCAACTTTCGTAGAACATAGTTTAAGCATATGAAAGCCTAGAACATTATATACTATTTACTCCAGATGGCCGTTCTATAAATTTAGCCAACATTGTTTGATAGAGTTATATGGCCATCGATTCTTAATGACCTAGCTTCAAAGACACAGTGGGGCTCAAACCTGGGTCTGCTAGGTGCCAGCCCAATATTTTACCACTGAGCTACACCGATGCTTGTGATTTGCTGACAAACTTGCTTCAGGCAGGCTTGATGTCGGGAAGGCAATTGCTTTAATAGGACCTAAAAAGTGTTTTAAAATAGCGAAAGAGCAACCAGTCGTCGCATAATGCGAATGGCGTAACGAGTGGGTCATCAAATGCCCCAAACCACCACAAAAGCTTGTTCTTGTTCTCCTATTAACTAGGGCGCATGCACACTTCAGCCATAATTCCTCGCCGTCGTCAGCCACTGCATGAACAATTGGCACAAAATTTCAAGTGTTTGGTGGATACCACACTTCACAGATGAATGATGAAAAATAATATAGCGAATGCCAGCTTACTACCAAAAAGTTCATTATTATTGCCCTCGTGGGTAACAAGCAAATGTGCTTGCAATAATTACCCAATTAGTGCTTTGAAAAGGCTCTGAAAGGCCGCTCTTTCACTTTTCGCTCTGACTGTGCTGCGCCTATACCGCGCAGGCCCGGCGTTTTCTTAATGTGCCTGACATTACATGCCATACAAGTTAGGAAAACAACAAAACTTTCTACAGCATACCGCACAATATTATTCAAAAACACTCGAAGAGACACCTACTAGCAACACTGCTCACTATAGAGTCATTGTGATTATGTTCCTAAACGTGAACCATTTCATTCATTTCTTGTATTACAACAATAATATTCAAAAACACATGAAGAGGCACGTACTAACAACATTGCTCACTATAGAGTCATTGTGATTGTGTTCCTAAACGTGAACCATTTCATTCATTCATTGTATTACCACTTTTATAATATATATCACGGAGATATGTTGAACTGCTTTCTCCGTTTTTAGCTTCTTGTTTTCAAAACATTAAGATTTCGTCTCGGTAAATTCAGTTCCAAGCAAGTTTCATTTTTTCGTGTAATAATCGCACGCCGTGTTTTATTAGGAACTGTTATGTTCAAGTAAGTTCATAGGGTTTCGCACACTAATACTTAGAGGGAAGTGTGGCACCACAGTCTATGTGAATTTCTTAAGGAGCACTGTTATAGCGCTGGGAATGATGGTATACGTGTCTGCAAGGCTTGTATTGGGTGGTTTTGTGCGAGGCTTCGGCTCAAAAGTGCATACGACTGCGTAAACAGGGGTTCTCTAAAACAAAACGTTTATAAGCAGATCTCATTCACGGGTATCATATTCCAAAATAAAAGTCCACTTACCATGATGGCACAAACAAATGGTGAAAAAAAACAGACGACATAAAAGTGGCGGAAGGTACGCTCGCTTTGTCGTCTGCCGGCGAAGTCTAGCGGCCATTGGTTGCTTCTTACGTTTCACAAAATTTTAAATCGACGCAGAAGGTTCGAGTGGTAAATAAACCCCAGGACCTCCTTTAGTACTAGTGGTGGATAAAGAATTGAACTGAATTGAATTGAACATACGATTTACAACTTTTGTAAATTTCATGTGTCATATTCTTACAAGTATTTCAAGAAACATTAGTCATTATAACAACGTGCGTATGCCTTAATGCTCAATCCTGTGACTTTTCCAACTGCACGAACATGTTGACTTACTTGCTTCACGTCACAGTGCATACGATGCTCTGGAGAAGTATATATCGGAGGGGGCATTTCAGCAGCTAAAAACAAGAATATGGCTAATAGTGACACATCATGCATCGTAACGGAAATACAGACCAAGAAGACAGGGATGGAACGAGCACAAACACGTTCTGCCTTCCGCTTGAGGTTAGTGTACGCCTGCTGACTGGGATTCTAACGTGAATTGTACAGTGGCAGCCATTTCTTAGAGTATGAGACATTCCCGCAGTATATTCTCCTCCTTCACAAACAATAGGTATGCACAGTGTCACATTGTTAGGGTCATTTTTTCAGGCACAATGCCATCGATACACTTTAGAAATTGTTAGCAGTGCGACGACAAATGTACGGCTTAGAGGTAAGTGATTCTATAGAAGAACCGAGAGCGATTATTGTAAAACGAGCGCCATATGCCTAACATTTTATTTATAGAATAACTCGACACTCTGTTATCCTTATAAATTACTGCTCTTTTTTAAATGCTGAAAAAAATCTGCCTTACGCGCTGTCTGAGGAATTTCTGTACAGTTCAAGATAACCGGCTTACACACTAGCCTTGTACCTTTACTCGAATTATGTGTTTCATTTTTTTATTTATTTACACCCTTCAAAATTAAGTTCCTATTGTTTAAATTGATCGTGCTTTCAATAGAATGCTTTGTGCAATCCCATTCCGCAGGCATATGTTTCGCAACTGTGTGACGGATTACTACACAATATGTGTTCACAAACAGGTATGAGTGGAAACCAGAAGTTCCTTGAAGGGCATCTTAGGTTTCGAGGAAAGGCGGAATCTATAGTGAAACCCACTCCCTGTGTACATCCGTCATCAACCAATTCATTTTTGAGCCAGACAAATTCGCACGAGCCTATCGAAGTAGCGAAGTTATCGCACGCCCCAGCCACACATCGGGTGCTTGCCGGTTGTACGATACTCACGTGGTATACCCACGTCGTTTAAATAATGCGCACCATGGAAGTTTCATGGTTTGCTGACTCTTCGGAGAAAACCCCACGGAGTGCTTGTTATTCATGCTCGTGAGTGTTCAGTGCAGCTCAAATGACACAAAGGGGCACATTGGCGCTTTATTTGACTATCACATTGCACAGTGGTCATACGCGGCGATTTTTCACCCTGCCCTCTGCCGTTTGTATAACGAAAACGCGTAAGAAGCGCTTTATAGGCGTAGGACTCGTTGGTTCATGCCGGCTATGGGCTGCACAAGCATTTAAGCTTAGCTTAATGATTCGTGCATTGGTCGACGGCTCGTTAACAGTGCGACTGCTTTCACAGTATTCGCAGTATTCACGGGAAACATTCCGAAGAATGTGCACCTCATATACAACGTACACAACGTTCAGAGCCAAGAATGCCGCTTAAGAAAAACCGTAAGGAACCAGGCATGCTTTTTGTAGACGCCGCCCGGTATTTTTGAAATATGGACGTCAATAATAGGGTTGTGAGTGGATCTCTCTTCTTAATGGCGGTCGGAGACACGAAAGCTAGGACCGTGACAGCGGGCTCCCTAAGGACCAAGTCGTCGGAGTCAGCCTGAAAAATGGTCACTGCACTGACCGTAACCAATGGTGGAAAACAAGACAGATTGATATACAGTGACTCCAAGGTGGGATTAGAAATTGCACAAAGCGATGGGTCTCTATCAAAGCAGACAATGCCCTGAACCGCAGAGCATACGCCTTCCCGAACGGCAAAATTATAACGGAATACCTCAATTGTATCCCGGCTCTCAAGGGAGAAGTAAACACACAAGATGCGAGCATCCTACCCAACCTCAAAGGAAAGACCTTCAGAACCTCACGAGAACACACCCGCTATGGCTCGGGCAGCGACGGCCCGACAACCCGTACATACCACGGAAGGGGGGGACGCCTCCAGTGTAGGCGATGAGGAAGATGGAGGAGGTAGTAACAATCATGAATATGGCATAACAGACGACAGAGTCAGACTGGCTACGTACAATTACATACTGGCATTCTATAATCAAGAATGAGAACACTTACAGCGCACAAGCAGCTAGACAGAGAGGCAGGTTAGTGGGAAGAAACTTTATTCCTGAAATAATGAAAATAGAAACGCCAGGCCTTCATGGAAGGTGCAGCACAGTCACAGCGAAAGCTAGAAGAGTGGCCTTTCAGAGCCTTTTTTAAGCACTAATTGAATAACTGCTGCAAGCACACTTCCTGGGTTCCCAAAACAGCAATTTTAACAAAACTTTTTGCGTAGTGAACCAGCATTTGCTCTGCTATTTCTCGACATTCTTCTGGGAAGCGTTGTGTCCACTAAACACTTGCAGGGAGTTTCGTGCCAGTTGTTTCTGCAGTGGCTGATGCCGATGAAGGATTATGCCTGAAGTGGGTATGCGCTACATTTCACAGATGATCAAGAACAAGCTTTTGTAATGGGTTGGAGTATCGGACAACCCACTCGTTACGCTATTCGCATTGTGCGACAACTGGGTGTTGTTTTGCTGTTTTAAAATGCTTTATTACTCATATTACCGCGATTCCTTTCCCGAAATCAAGCTCGTCTAAAGCAAGTTTGCGAACATCTTCCAAGCACCGGCATGGCTCAGTGGTAGAATATTGGACTGACGCGCAGCATGCCTGGGTTCAAGCCCCACAGTGTCATTGGTACTAGGTTGTTCGACTAATTTCGCGCGCTGTGATTAAGGAAACCGGCGGTAGTGATGTGGCGACGGCGGCGCGCATTTACGGCACCGTGCGTGACCCAAGTTTTTATCTCATATTTGCTTTCACTGTAAAACACAAACAAAGCTGTGCCTGTTGCACTGAAGTGTTGTAGGCTACCGAAGTAATAAAAAATTGAATAGAACAAGTCTCAAACGTTAGTTTCCAAGAAAAAAAGAGAGAGAAAGACACGAAAAAACCTCAGGTTGAAAGGGTCATTACATTGTCTACTATCTCCATAGGAACGAGCGGTGACTCATGTTGTCATTCATTGACAGACTCGGAGCAGTTCCGGTAATACTTTCTTCTGCTCTATGTGGAGCAAGTCTATTACATTGGCTGATTGAGAGTGCTCCTTGTGTGTTCCATTGGCGATATGAAGCAGCTACATTGCGAGATCCCCTTCTCAGAGCAACTTTTTCCGCTTTGACAAAATCAGCGGATTCGACCAGAAGTCGCAAGCGTCTTGTGCCTCGAAACACTGCCAACTTTGGTCGCGCCAACTAACGCCTGGCATCTCGCGCCAGAGCTCACTCACGTTTTGATAGCGCAGCGTCGCAATCCCAGCGTGCCCACTCAAGCAAGGACAAAAGCACGTGCATCACATTTACATTCTGACCCGGTCATTTGCTTCAGAGGGAGTGCGTGTGTTCTGTTGGTAGATTCCTTTATGTTGCCCTTTGCCAGAGTTGAGTGCGCCGGCGCAGAGTTCATGGGTCACTCGTACTCCGCCAATGAATGATGCCATCAGCGATATACTGTAAAAATCAATCAATTTAACGCAATGTCAGACGAGTTTTCGAGGTATACAAATGCGAGTCAAGTTTGAAGCTCACATATCCCGTTAATCCCTTTCATCCAGCAGTTCACCAGCGCCATATTTTCCTCTAGGTGCGTTCGTGAGAAACTTTCTGGTGGATACATATGTGCATATGCAATTCTAGTAAAGCTTTGTAGTGGCACGAGTGACACTCTTGTTGCTCTTCATGCATATCCAGTAAAGCACTTAATTCCAGCAGTTAGAGAGAAAGAGAGAGAGAGAGAAATATATAATGAAAAGCAGAGAATGTAGCCAACATACGCTAATCGCTGACTTGCTGCTATGGCTTTGGAAGGAGATTGGGGATTGAAAATACGGATAGCAAGAGAGAGGAAAGACAAGATGTTAAAATAGAAGACAGAATAACACATGAAGAAAAAATGAGTCTAAATTTTTGTCCATTCGTTGAGGATGTGCGATGATAGTTTCTCACTGCACGGCTTTAAGGTTGCGCGAAAGATTGTCGAGCTGACCGACACTGTTCCAATACACAAATAAATGTTTCATAACTGCCAGAAGTTAGCAGTTTTTAAAATATTTAGCAAATGTGTTTTAAAATTAGGCTTTTGTGAAATAAGTGTTCCTGGTTCAAGTTAATAGTTATATTTGATACATATAATATTGCAACGTCAGTTTACTTAAAGTAAGGCAAATTAGGTATTAGGGTCAATAATAAAAGTAATTGATTCACTTCATTGAAAGAGTAGGCACGTTTTTGTGAGCACTCAGGATCGTCAGTGCCTGGCAGATAACATCTCAACCCCGAGTTTCCTGCTATGTCGCTTTTGAAATCCCCTTTGGCAGTCCAGCAATACTCGAAGTTAACACTAAGGAATACAGCGGAGATTATGAACATCAAACTGCTAGCACGACTCATAGACCCATTAGTCTTGCATTATATTTACTGTACTAATTTCAAACTTTTATTTCCGCCTCAGTCTATTTTCCTGAGAATCAAGCGGAAGTTCCTCTCCAACATAAAGATTGGCATTGCACGAGTTCGTGCAGTACTATTTTTATTATACTCTTCCTGCTGCCAGACTTGCATCTAAACTTAGTAGAGGGAAAGTTAGCCAGTTAG
The DNA here is from genome assembly GCF_043290135.1 of Rhipicephalus microplus. Taxonomy (NCBI): domain Eukaryota; kingdom Metazoa; phylum Arthropoda; class Arachnida; order Ixodida; family Ixodidae; genus Rhipicephalus; species Rhipicephalus microplus. The sequence continues at coordinate 95,288,050 of NC_134708.1, forward strand.
TAGGTTTGGATTGTTATCTGTTGACTCATGCTACTTTTCGGATTCAATTTTCCAGTTGCTGGAGTCTGTTTGCTTTTTTTAGTGTACTCATTTCTTTAGTTTTAACCTAGTATGTTTTGAGGCTACCATGATGTTGCAAAGTACCTTTGTTTTTGTAGGATCTTTAATGTTTTAGTGCAATGGTGGTGCAGGGAAAGCATTATCAATAGCGTGGATTTTTATCTAAACGCACAATCGGTGCTTACAGCCAAATTAGAATTAAATGCACATTACATTTTGTTTGACAAATCTTGTGATATTCTCATGCAGAGAACATTACAGAGATTGGTCACTTCGTCTGTTCGCAGTTTAATTATTAGAAAGCCTATTCATATTTGCATGGCTGATTCACATGCCGAGCTATCGTATACTAGACTAAACTAATGTCTGCACTACACATCATCTTTTCGTTAATTATAAAGGCATTAAAAAATGTTAGATCAACAGTAGCGCCATGTATTCTGTGATGCTTGAAAATTTGATAGCTTGCAATGTAGCTTATGGTCCGCTTTGTCAACAGCATACCTCAGGATACTGAATGTGCTCTTTGGCTTTATGCTAGTATTGTGTTGTTATACCTGATGGTTGCTAGGGCATTTTCTTGATTTATGAATAATTCTGTGCTATGTGCGGGGCTTGCTGTTTTTCATCCTATGCAGCGAGACCCGATTGACATCATCAGGGCTCACTGCTTCAACCATGTGTTGGACCTGTCATTGCCCGAAGATGTGCCCTTAAGGCATGCGAACACAGCATGCATAAGCACAGCATGCATGTTTGTCGCAGCATGCATGAACATGCATGAACACAGCATGCATGTTTGTGAACACAGCATGCATGAACACAGCATGCGAACACAGCATGCATGAACACAGCATGCATGTTTGTCGTCTGCATAAGCAGACGACAAACAGGTTTATTTGAAAAAGAAGCTTGTCTTGCGGAGGCGGATTTCCGGGCCGAAGTGTTGCTGTAGTGGCTGCGTTTTCGATGAAGGCGGAAATCCTTTAGGTGTGTCCTTTCGGATCTAGGTGCGCATTAAAATACTAGATGGGCAAAATCTCTGGAGAACTCCAATACGGCACCCCTGATAATCACGCTTTGGTTTTGTGACACCAGACCCCAACAGCTCTTATACTATTGCTAAAGCGCTGTGCGTTTCTTTGGGAGGCTTCATTTGTTCATTATCAGGTTTGAAGTAAATCACAAGTTTTGTTTAGTGACCCTTAACACCTTGCTCTTGTTTCAGCTACTTGCCCCCCCCCCCTTTAACGTAATGATTTAACAATTTAGAGCAAAAATAAAATTTGAGAGTAACATGTGCTTACACTTCCCATTTTTGTAACTTTTTTTAAATATCAGATGCAAGAATTGAGAATTTCATTTAGTTATTTAGTTAATTGAGTGTTATTTAGTTATTTCATTTAGTTTAATTTCATTTGGAAGATAGTTTGTAGCAATCGTAAATATAATCTTCAGAGTTAATTTTATCCTTAAAAACACTACCCTACAGGACACACTTTGTCTTCGATTTCGATAAAAAAATTCAAATGTGTATCTCGCTCTATTTTCGCTAATAAGTTGAAAGCTTAAGAAAAGTAAACTGACAGCTGCTCATTCATAGCACAAAGTCACAAGTAAATCAATGCATATTTTTGGAAAGTTTTTGAGATGCTTTAGAAAAAGTGCTTTTTAATTTGCCGTATCGTGCGTCCTTGCTATTTGAGTTGTCGATTGATTTACCGAGTTGGCAATGGGCAAAGGAGCAAAAGACTTTCGGTGTAACCTTGTGATGTCAATTCTTGAATGAGGCGGTCTTTCATGTTCAAGTCTTACACCTGTGATAAGCCTGTATTAGCCTGAGGCTTAACAGCTGCATTTGCTCAAGTACTCACTAACATCTTGCTACAGTGGGTGGCATTAAAGTTGACTGAGCTGAATTTACTGTTTCAAAATGCAGGTGAAACTTTCAACTTGGGTGTTGGCTTGTACATAGTAGATTGAATAGCAAAGATGCTGAATACCTCTGTCTGAGAGAAAAGTTTTAAACACTTGTGACTGGAGACCTGATTATAGGCATATACCTGTTTTGTTTTTTGCATTTCTATCATGTAGTTTTGATATATGAGCATGAACTAGAGGCTGAGACTGGTTTTCATAGTGTTTTATAGTGCCTGTAAATGCCTTTTTGACGTCTGTGCCTAAAGTTCAATACGTTCCTATAAAATATTTTCCAAATTGGTGCATATATTAAGCCTACTTAGGCCTAAATTGTGCTTTCGAGTACATTTGAAAACCGGTGTTCATGTTAACGCGCAAAATTTAGCTTTAGGAATTCTATGGGGTGCAACCTATCTCAGAAGTTTCAGCCCTGTCAAGGCCACAAGGCCTCTTAGCAAATAAGAATTCCTATTAGCCCCTACACACAGGAATTCATTCACGTCGTGTCATCTGCTCGTCATCTCCTAGGCATCTGTCCACATGCGTACGAAACGAGAGGAGATGTGCAGCTTTAGGATGATAGAATGAATGTATCCGAATGCTGTTTCTACTTCCTTTTCAATACCGCTGCTAAGTCAAGACTGCACCAGTATTTCAGGGAGCCCTGGCGATTGGAGAGCACCTGAAGTATTACACAGAAGTGGTAGGTGAGCACAGGCTGCTCAAGCAAAAATGTAGAGCACACAAGAACGTCCGCGCTTTTCTAAAGGACCCGCTTGTTCTTGCAAAACCGAACTTTCCCCTAAACATTACAATGATTGTGCAGCCTTTCTTGACTGTTTTCCAGTGTGATTCTCCCAAAAGCTTTGTATCGAAAGAGATTGCAAGTGTCTTGAGCAAGCGCCTCGCACGTAAGAGGTCCATGGTTCGAATCCCGGCGCGGCGCAGTTCTCAACAGGATATAAAAATCCGCGTGGCGATGAAACTACAATGAAAGGCCTAGGGTGCGGCCTCACCGGTGACAACTGCCGGTAACGCACTCCCTCACTAGAGAAAGATTGGCCACCCTGTTGCAGTATCTGGCCGCTACCTCTCACATGCATACATCAATTAACTCATGGCCCTCAGTCCCCAGCAGCTTCAATGCAACTGACTACGGCGGCGGTCAGATTTGCAACGCAGCAGAGGGTGCTAAGAATGTCTGCTTCCGGACAGGCCACCATTGGAACCTGAACTTGGCAACGTTTAACGCTAGAACTTTATCTAGTAAGTCAAGTCTAGCTGTACTATTCGAGGAGCTAGAGGGTGGTAAATGGAATATAATAAGGCTCAGTGAGGTTAGAAGCAGAGATGAGGCCTATACGGTGCTACAGAATGGGCACGTTCTTTGCTATCGGGGCCTGGCTGACAGAGGAGAACGGGGAGTGGGGTTCCTTATTCAAAGAAACATAGCTGGCAACATAGAGGAATACTACTGCAATAATGAAAGGGTGGTAGGTATCGTAATTACACTCAATAAGAGATACAAGATAAAAGTGGTACAGGCTTACGCGCCTACATCCAGCCATGATGACGCTTCAATTGAAAGCTTCTTTGAAGACGTGGAATCAGCAATGAGTAGGGTAAAATCGCGGTATACTATTTTGATCGGAGACTTTATCGCGAAGGTAGGGAAGAAGCAAGCTGGAGACCACGCAGTGGGAGATCATGGCATTGGTACTAGCAATGCCAAAGGAGATCAACTAGTAGAATTCGCAGAACGCAATCATTTACGTTTTTTGAATACCTTCTGCCGAACACGAGAAAACCGTAAATTGGCATGGAGGAGCCCTAATGGTGAAAATAAGACCGAAACGGACTTTATAGTTATTGCGCACCCTGGCACCACGCAGATGTGGAAGTGCTTGGAAAGGTACGATGCAGTGGCCGTATAACGGTACGGTTTTGAATCCGCCTAGACTTGAAAAAGGAACGACAGAAACTGATACGCAAAAATCCAATCAGTGAGCTAGCACTGAGAAGGAAAATAGAGCAGTTCAGAGTCTCACCTCTGAACAGGTACTCGGCTCTTTATCGATGAAACCAGCCTTATCGTTGACCCAATGAATGATAATCTGGCGAGTAACAATATGGAGTGCGCAGTGGAAGTTGGAGGTACGGTACTTCGACAGGACACTGGGAAGCTGTCGCATGAGACGAAAAACTCATTAGAAAGCGTCAAAACATGAAAGTCTCAAGGAGAACAGACAAAATAAAACTGGCAGAGCTTTCGAAGTTGATTATCAAGCGTGAGGCGTCAGATGTAAGAAGGTATAACATGGAAAGAATTGAACATGCTCTGAAAAATGAAGGAAGTGTCAAAGCAGTGACGAGGAAACTTGGGATAGGTAGAAACCGGATGTATGCACTACGGGACAAAGCAGGCAAAATAACTACCAATATGGATGGGATAATTAAAATAGCGGAGGAGTTTACAGAGACCTGTACAGTAGCCGGGACAACGGTAACCTTAATACTATAAGAACTAGCAGTAACCCCGATCACACCCCACCAGTAATGGTAGAAGTCAGAAAAGCCTTGTAGAGCATGCAAAGAGGTAAAGCTACTGGTGAGGACCAGGTAACATCAGATCTGCTGAAAGATGGAGGAGAGATTGTGTTAGAAAAACTAGCCACCCCATTTACGAGGTGCCTTCTGACGGGAAGAGTACCGAAGTCTTGGAAGGATGTTGACATCATCTTAATACATAGGAAAGGAGATGGCGAGGACTGGAAGAATTACAGGCTGATCAGCTTGCTCTCCGTAGAATACAAGCTGTTTGCAAAGGTTATTGCTAACATAGTGAGTGAGTGAACAACGTTATTCACTTCCTGCAGGTTACCGGGCTGGGTTCCCACCTAGGAGCTGGTTTAAAGACCATTTCTTTCAGGAGCTTCTTTGGCTTGCTGGATTACCCAGAGTTGATTATCTAGTCCTGAGCTGAGCAGCGTGGTCCGCCAACGCTTCCGTAGGTTCTCATTGGAGGCCACGTTTCTCGTTTTGCCAATTAGTGCTGGACACTCCCAGAGAATATGCGCTAATGTGGCCTTATTACTAGAATACTTGCACGAATTGGTCATATACATGTCGGGGTAAATGTGTTTCATAATTACGGGATTGGTGTGGGTGCCTGTTTGTAATTGCCGCCATTGAACGAACTGGGCCCGGTTGGGCTCAGGGTAAGGCGGGGAGTATTCCCATCGTTGAAATTTATATTGTTCGATACTGTCGTTGAATTTGGTAAGTCTATCCCCCCACTCCCACTTCTCCACAACTGAGTCCGTACGGGAAGTGTCAACCACTGACGTTGCCTGGAACGTGAGACCTCGAGCCACGTCACGCACCACTTCGTTAAGATTGACGTCCGTGTGGTCGACGGGTGTGTGGACGGGAAACCAGAGAATGCATGCAATTTGGTCATCAGAGCAGGCTTTGCCTTTTGTAAGGACTTTCAGCGTCACTGGAGAAATCTTACCATTTGCGAAAATTTGGACTGCTGTTTGTGAATCACTGATAATATATTGGGCATTGTATGAGCTATGGCGAGCACAACAGTGACCTCCTCAGCTGTATCTCCGTGGTTTGTATTGATTGAAGCGCTGCTTATGCATTTTTCCGTGTGGTCTACAACCGCAGAAACAAAGCGGTGATAGTTTCGTTCGATAGCGCGCTGCATCGACGAAGACCGCCTCCTTATTGCTTCCTTAAGTTCGGTGCATAATTTTGGCTCTACTGATTCTTCTACTTTTGTTGTGATCAGGGTGAATGTTTTTTTAGTAATGGTGGTATGATGAGTTCAGTGCGGATTTCGCGTGGTATGCCGCATTTCATACCATGCTGTGCGTGGTAAGAAATGCCGAGACTGTAGAGAATTTGGCGACCTGCTTTCCTATTGCTCAAGCGCTCGTACTGCAAGATCTGTTGCGCTTCAATTACTTATTCAACTGTGTAATGAAGGCCTAGTTTAAGAAGTAGTTCCGTGCTGGTACTGTGCCGAAGCCCTAGCGCCTGTTTGTAAACTCGTCAGATGAGTGCGCTGAGTTTAGCTTTTTCCGCCGCGAACCATCGATGGTAGGCAGCGACATAAGTAATGTGGCTGAGCACAAAGGAGTGGATAAGCCGGAGAATACTACATTCCTTCATGCCCTGATGTTTATTACTTATTCTTTTAATGAGTCACATCGTTTGCGCAACTTTGGCTTCTGATTTCAGTATTATCTCACCATTTGTGCATTTGCTTTCAACCAAAAAACCTAAAACCCGCATTTTATTGACTGTCGGTATGACGCGTCCATCAGCTGTCTTCAGGGTAATGTCTGTGTATGAGCTTGTTGGACTGCCTCTGGGTTTGGGGCGGTATAAGAAGAGTTCGGACTTTTCTGCCGAACACGAAAGCCCTGTTCCGCGTAGGTATTGTTCCGCTACGTTTACCGCTTCTTGTAACCGTTGTTCTATAGAGCCATCGCTGTCATCACATATCCCGGCGGTAATATCGTCAGCATGTATGCTGTGATGCAGCCCGGGAATCATGGACAGTTTTGAGGGCAAACGGAGGAGAGCTAAGTTGAATAACATGGGAGATATCACGGAGCCCTGTGGAGTTCCTGCACTTCCTATGGGTATCTCAGATGATGTGAGTGCGCCCACTTGGACTACAGTTTGTCGGTTTGTAAGGAAGTCATGAATATAGTTATCGATTCGAGTTCTGAGATTTAAGGCGTTAACTTGTTGGAGTATTGTATTGTGTGTAATGCTATCGAATGATTTCTAAACCTAGTACAGCTTTAGCTGAGTGGGTCGTGGTGTCTATGATTTGGTGCTTCAATTAAAACATAGTGTCCTGGCATGAAAGGTGCCTTCGGAAACCTAACATGGTGCACGGAAGAACGTAATTGTCTTCAAGGTAATTTGTTAGTCGAGCTAAGAAGGCGTGCTCCATGAGTTTTCCTATGCAGGAAGTTAGAGAGATGGGTCTAAGGTTGTGAATGTTCAGTTGATTCTCCGGTTTGCGGATAACAATAATCTTGGCAACCTTCCATTGTGGGGGTAAACGTCCTGTGGTCCAGCATGCGTTATTCTAGTCCGTAAGGTGACTAATAGATTCATCGTCTAGGTTACGTAATGTGTTGTTCGTAATAGAGTCAAAACCAGGAGCGGATTTGGTATTAAGGCGGTGTAGTACAGCGTGAATCTCTGCTCCCAAAAATTCTTTATCAAGAGTTGCATTTGTCTGCCCGGTATAATCTGGGTGTAATTCAGAAAGTGCTTGGGAAATATGTGTGTTTGCTATCTCTCGCAAGAGTTTCTCCTCTGTACCTGTGTAATCATGGACTAGCTTATTGATATGTTGACAGTGGATTGCTTTGTTGTTCTCAGGGTCTAATAGATGACGGAGAAAGTGCCATATTTTTCCGAAACCTATTTCTTTGTTCATTGAGTTGTAAATGTCATGCCACTGTTGCTAGCTTAATTTTTCAGCATATTTTTCGATCTCTGTGTTGAGGAGCGCTATACGTTTCCGAAGGTTCCTGTTTATTTTTGGGTTTTCCACCTCTTTTGGAGTGATTGTCTCGCTTCCCACATATGTAGAAGTTGGCTATCAATCTTCTCAAGGTGCGCCTCTGGGGGCACTGTTTGTGTAGCTTGTCAATGTCATGTCTTAAAGTGTTGGTTCAATGTTCAATATCATCGATGTGTGAGACATTATTTTCTCATGACTTGCGGAGCTTTGCCCAGTCGACTAGCTTATGTTGTTTTCCTGCCGATTTGGGAGGGCCCCCTCTTTTGTGGATATCGATGATGTAGTGGTCACTGCCTAAAGCCTCTAGTGTGTTACGACATGTTGTTGTGGGTGCATGTTTGACGAATGTGAGATCTGGTGTAGTGTCCTTGCTAGAACTGGTGCCGGCACGGGTAGGCGCACTTGGATTCGTGGTGAGAGTTAAGCTTTCGTTTTGGGTGTCGAGCCAGAGATCACGACCTTTTGGGTGAGCGTAAGAATATCCCCAAGCTGTATATGGAGCATTAAAATCACCTCTTATTATAATAAAATTGAAACCTACGATGTTGAGAGCGCTTTTAAAGAGGGTGCCAAACCTGTGTTTTTTGTGTTTAGGGTTACTGTATACGTTAACTACGAAGAGGCTAGCGTGTGTTTTGTGGTGTGGTATGAGATCAATTAGAATGTTACTGACGTGCCTAATTTTAGTATCGTGTTGTATAACACTATGGTATCTGCAAACTAGGGCTATAAGAGTGGTAGTATCTTCAGCGGCACAGCCAATTGTGCGGTAGCCTGCTAATTTGGTCAAACTATGCGACTCCTGTAGAATAATAATATCTAGCTTGTTCTTATCACGGATATATTGGGTTAAAACAGCTTTTTAATTCTCGTAGCTTCAACCATTCCACTGCCAAATGCTCTACGTATGTTGCTTAGCCATGGTGAGGAGTGGGGGGTATAAATTTTGCCGGCTGAATGAAACCGGTGGTTGGCGAAATGAGATGCGATATTGAGTTCCGGGCGCCATTCCTTTCGATGCCTGCAAGAAGGTACACAACTCCACTGCTATTATTCTTTGGTTAAAGTGCTCATTTTACTGTTGTAATTATTGGGTATGCATATCTACATGATCGGTGAGTGTAGGTATGAGGCGAGACGTTGTGGTGATCCACGCACTGAATTCTTTAACTGATTTTATCAGGTCAATAAGAGTAGGAATCCTGATAGCAGTGCGTGTAGGTCTGTCCTGACTATTCGAGCTTTCCCTTTTGCGTTTTGGAGGGGGGGGGGTTGCCTCCTTCTCCATTTGTTCCAGATGTGTTTCAGGCATAATTTGGGGGGGGGGGGGTATTTACTGGGTGTTGTTTTGAGTTTCTAAATTTACGAAGTTCCTCTTCAAGCATGTGGTTTTCCTTGCTTAAAGCGTTCATTTTCTGATTGCATTGACTATGCATTTGTTTGAGTTGAACTATCTCTGCCTCTAACTTTTTCAATGAGTTTTGAGATGTGGCCTCCTCAGACCAATGCTGCGTTCCCGCGACCACGTCTGCCCACCTCAATTCGTGTGGTCCTGGTGTTCGGCTCCGTGACCTGAGTACGGACCTTGAATGGGAGCGGGATTTGGGCCGGCCCCGGCCTCGTTGTGGTGGAGGAGGAAGGGTGTCCTGCTCATTTGCATCGTTGCTGCTGGCTGTAGGCTTAGGCGAAACTTGTTTTCGGCGCTCCCTCCGTCGACGTGTCACGATGTAAGGGGTCTTGTAGCGTGCCCTGCAAGTCCTGTCGGCTCTCTGGTGGTTGCTTTCACAGAGTTGGCATGTGGGTGTACACTGGTGGTCTTTCGGGGGGTTCGGCACCTCGAAACCTCGACATATACGATCTTGGTGATTCGGACACACATCCGTGCGGTGTTCCAGTCTGCCACAATGATAGCATGTATCGACTTGTTTCCGGTATAGGGTGCATCGGAGTAGAGCTCCACCGTAGCGAACGTACGTCGGTACCCTGAATACCTCGAACAGCACGATCACTGCCGTTGTGTTACTCGGCCTTTTAGCAGCCAATGCCGTGGGATTTCCGGGTGTGACAATGCTGGCGGTGATGTCGCAGGCGCTATCTTCCAGGGGGATGCCGCGTATTACGCCTTTGGAAGTATAGTCCAGCGCCGCCTCGTAGGCACTGGTCTCACACGTGTTCTTGCCGACCGTGATGTGGGTTATACGTTGATATTTAACAGCATGTGCCTCGACGGGTCTACTCAAGACGATGATACTTTGTTTGTATATTAGGGCAGACCATGTCGTTATCTTGAGCTTCTTTCGGGATTGATGCTGCTTGGTAGACGCTGGTTGCTATGCGGACAGCTCATTGATCAGCGATGCGGAGGCCCCCTCTTGGACGTATAACTATTTTGTAGTCACCTCGAGGTAAATGTGGCATGCAACTTGCTTTGATGAGTTGTCGTAGATTCTGCTCACCTTGTTTCTTGTTGTAGTTGCCATCTGCAGTCCCCATGCGGGGAGCCAACGCTTGGCCACGATTTGACTACCGTGAGCCTACTGTCCGCCACCCTGCGTTTTCTTCAAGATCATTACTAGAGACCTCTTCACCATCCACGGTAACTTCCATCTTGGTAGAAAACTGCGGCGTTTCAGGCGCATCGACAGGTGCTTCCTTGCGACCACTTATTTGCGCAGCAGCGTTTGGGGCATCGGCAGCGGCGGCAGCCGCGCATGTGCGCGTCCCAGCTCTCGATATGAAGGCTCCGATGTTTCAATTACCGTGCTGTAGAGAAAACTTGACTTCCCAACTTGATTGCGGTGTCAGATGAGTGCTGGTGACTAGCTGGATCTTGTGGTACCAAATACTTGTGGGTATTCGGTGATTTTCGCTGCAAGCTCATGCGTTGAAATCAGAGCTGACGTGAACACGCGTCCGCTCGCTTCGGCAATCGCAGTGCCCTACCTTGCTAACAGAGTTAATAAAACATTAAAATTCAATCAACCAAAGAAACAAGCAGGATTTCGAACAGGCTACTTAATAATCGTCCACATTCATGATATCAATCAGGTAATGAAGAAATGCTCAGAATATAGCCAACCGCTTACATAGCCTTCATAGATTACGAGAAGGCGTTTGATTCAGTAGAAATATCAGCCGTCATGCAGACACTGCGGAATCAGGGCGTAGATGAAGTATATATAAACATTCTGGAAGAAATCTACAGGGGATCAACTGCTACCATAGTGCTTCATAAAGAAAGCAACAGGATACTAATCAAGAAGGGTGTAAGGCACGGGGACACAATCTCACCAATGCTATATACCGCGTGCTTACAGGAGGTTTTCAGAAGCCTAGAATGGGAACAGTTAGGGATAAGAGTTACTGGAGAGTACCTTAGTAACGTGCGCTTCGTCGATGACATTGCATTGCTGAGTAACTCAGGGGACAAATTTCTGCTGATGATTAGTGAATTAGACAAGGAGAGCAGAAACGTAGGTCTATAAATTAATCTGCATAACACGAAAGTAATTTACAACCTCGGAAGGGAGCAGCGCTCCGAGATAGGTAATAGAGCTCTTAGAGTTGTAAAAGACTATGTCTACATAGGGCAGGTAATATCCGAGGAGCCGAACCACGAGACTGAAGTAACTAGAAGAATAAGAATGGGGTGGAGCACATTTGGCAAGCACTCTCAAATCATGACAGGTAGATTGCCACTATCCCTCAAGAGGAAGGTACATAACAGCTGTTAAAGACAGCTTTAGTTGCGCGTCCGCTACAGCTATATGGATGCATTCTGCCATTGGGATGACTTTCATGGTATACGTGCGCAGAGTTTCTGTGGATGGGTAACATGAATTTAATATGAAGAACGTGCATGCCGTTCACTTCTATATAGTGCCTAGAGTCTAGTCACTATTGGCCGCGAGGGCCTCCACTAGAGAGGCCAACGCTGCGATCGTTTCGACTTCACAATAGGGTAGTAGTTGTGGAATACGGCAGCTTTTCTTTCGCGACACCACTTGCATCGTCTCCCATGGCTGCACCGGTTTGTATTTGCAGTTTTACTTTGCAAAATAGACACGTAAGTGCCACCGGGGGGATCAATGTCTAGTTTGCTTGCCCGTATTATCAGGTCTAGCAGCTTCTTCAAGTACTGAGCTTCAAAACAAAGAGAAGCATGCACGGTGTCTACAGCAGACACACAGAAAATGCGGTGTTCTAACAGACAACACAACCGGCATCCTATGAGCGACGTCATCACGTAGGTGGCGGCACGCCTTGACTACAGCTTCAAGAGCATCTGCACGGGACGACACGCCCGAGGTGATTTTCACTACAGCTTCTTGTAGAAGTATGCAAAAATACGCGAGTTAGTAAACCGGAGAGCCCTCCCAGCTAGACAGTGCTACGCTGACGGATACTACTAAATTGAAGTGCGTAGACGCGTGATTTTGGCAATTTCGGATGAGGACATTCATCTGCGGATGCGTCCTCATAGCGTCTGCTGTGAAATAGAATTTTCGTGTTTTTTATATCTATATAACGGCGTCTGATGTGGCGCAGCTGCCGTATTTCAGGACGCGGGAAAGACACGGACTCACCGAAAAAGACACCGACTCTCGTCGTCTCATCGCTCCAATGCTGAACTCCCCCTCTTTCCCCTGAAAAAAATGAAAACAAGGAAAAAAGAGCGGACCGCTAGGGAAAGGCACAGCCACGATCCTAGCGTAACGGTATTGGTGTCGCGTAAGCCGTATCAGGCAAAAACAGGATAAGGACCCCACTAAGAAATACTGTGGCTAGTGCATTCGCCATCTCAGTGAGATATATGCCACGATGGCCTGGTACCCATAAGAGCTGCAGTTTTTGCAAGTTTGTTGGTATGAGTTGTCGAAACGTGTGCATAAGTGCTAAGTTGGTTCCTGAAGACAGAGCAGCACATACTAAATAAGAATCTGTAATTACGACTACTTTCGATTAGCCCAAAGAAAGTTTCCGTAGTGCCAGTACAATAGCAAATAATTCTGCTATGAATATTGGTGTGTATTCTAGAAGCCTAACCAAAAAGGACCAGTCAAGGGAACGTGGAAGGTACCTGCCCCAGGCTTTTTATTTGATACGGATGCATCATCAGTCGCAATTATGTTGTTCATGTTCACGTGTGCCGAGTAATCCTGAAGCCGATCATTTAAATATTGAAATGGCATTTGCTTTTCGTAAGAGGGATAATTATTCTCGAATTCTCTCTGAATGTCTAAATTGAAGTTACTTGTTGAGAAATTATGTTTGGTTTTGACCTTCAGTGGTTCTAGCACCGCTTGAACGAACATGATCTGTGGGCAGTGGATACGTGACCACCAAGTTTCAAAAAATAAGCTTGGCTCTTTGAAAAAAAAAGCTTAGAACAATTCTCTCTGGAGCAAAGTGCATAGTTTTAAAAATGTTTGGATAGTAAGCATCTTGAATCCATTCAACAATGACGGTAGACGCGCTTCCATGTATAGCACATTGTTAGCAACAAACTTGGGCAGTCCAAGGCACAGTCATAAAGCTTTCCTTTCTAATAGTATTAGAGGTCTAATTTCGGAAGTCGCACTGCTCGAAAATAAGACACAGCTGAATTCTATGATAGGACGCATGTACATTTTATAGATCATTGCCAATGTATTTCTTCGCAACCCTGTTTTTCAGTTGCTGAGCTTGCATAACCACCACATGGCTCGTGTTGCTTTGGACCCAATGTGATCAATGTGACTTTTCCAATTTAACAAGCTGTTATATATGATGGCTAAGTATTTGAGTGAATCTACCTGGGGAATCTTCTCTGTACCATACATCGGAGAGATGTTGACAGGATCGCTGAACGAGCACGCTAGAAGCGCGCTTTTGTTTACGTTTAGAGACATTCGTATTTTTTCAAGTCATTCCTCTATCATGTTTAGGTAATTCTGTAATGTCTAATAAAGTATTTGCAGATCACTGTTTGTCACAAAGAAAGCAATGTCATTTGCATACACATAATAATGAATATCGCTATGTGTTGGAATCGAACTGAGGAAAATGTTAAACAACACTGGTGAGAGCACTGCCCTCTGTGGTACGTGGCCCCTGTGGCTCAGGCATGAAAGCCACGTGGCTGTCTTCTTCTTTAGTGCAGCAGCTGGCCAAATCTAGCGTGGTGCCTCAAGGTAACGCGGAGAAACTCGGTGGTGTTCTGCCATGACGGAGAAAGAATGGAGGGTGGTACGGCGGACAGCAGCACGGCGATTCACAGCTTGTGCCAGCGTTGTTGCTGGGTGAATTATACTGACTTAGATATCAACGCCACATGAGGGAAGGTTGAGAGTTTCCGCACCTGCGCTCGCGCGATAGCTCAAATGGTCTAGCTGAGACCATCTGAATGAAATGTTTGAACAGCTGCACCAACCGGAATCAGCTATCAATTACAGTATCTCGTGCGCATTTATAGTGCCTGCTTGACTACTGTTGGCGTTACATGCAACTTTTGAGTTCGGTGTAGGGTAATTGAGATGCGTGACTTGTGAAACGTTCATTTATATTTTTGAGCGAGGAGCACTGAATACTTTCATTTTGAGCAGCATTGCTTTTGACTATGGCATTTGCTACAATTTCCATGATATCTTGCTTGTGTATCTACCGCAGTTCTTTTCATTTTTCTATGAAACAGCTTTACGCCTCGCAAAATAAATATGAATAATGCTAACGTAAACATATCGTTGCAAAATGCGCCAGAACGGAGCATCAAGGAGCTTGCGCAATAGATGGTCAGAACGACGAAGTAAAGATAGGCGCGCTCTAGAGAGGGACAACTTTGTTTCAATGCTGAATAAATGGGTCGTATTCGTCTAACGTCTGCGGACCGGTTCTTTGTTACAATAAGTGCACGAAACCCGGGATCAGCCCCTTTGGAGGCTACCCTGAACGTCACGACCATGGCGACCGCTGACGATTTTCGGAAGAAACGCGGTTTGATCAGAGCTGGTATCACTTGAGCCCTAGTTCTGTTATCACACCTGCGGTAGCAACCGGATCTTGATGCCTCCCAGATTACCGGCCACATGGATTTCCTGAAGGATAAAGTAGCAGCACTTCTGAGGCTCGACGACGTCAACCTGGTGGTAACGGACGAGAAAACCTGGATCATGAAGTGAAGAGCGCAAACGAGTACAATACAAGGATTTTTTACGCCATGCCACGAGCCAAGTTCTGGCTACAGAAACGTGAGAAGGCAGCCACAACACAGTCACGAGCCACTGGACCCGGGCTAAGCAACCTAGAAGCCTTGAACGTTGCGCTTGACGTGAACGTTGCGCTTGACCTTGAGCTCTCTGGTAGTCAGGAGGCGGTGTGCTTTGTGCTTGCGGAGTTCGTACCGAGGCGGGGCCCGGTCTAGAAGATAACCGCCAGGGCCATCCCAGTAAGGTGGTCAACGCCTGGGCTTGCCTGTACACCACCGAGAACAGCGTACCGCCCGTCTGCCGCGAACAAACCTGAGACAGCGTCTCGCTCCGAGACCAGAACAACAGCTGGCCGTGACGAACGCCGCTTCAGACCAACGTGGGGGCAAGATGGGGCGATGCCCAGTCCAGGACGCACCCGAGGACTTCAACGCCGGGACGAGGCCCGGACACGGAGGGTCAGAACGAGCAGCCGGGGCGTGGCCCGAACTTGTCCTTGCTCTATGCTTTCTGGGGTTAGCCGAGCTGTCCCCGTGGCTCGGGAGCTTTTTCACGTGGTACGCGCACGAGCACGCGCATAGGCGCGCTCATAGTTTTACCGCTATCACCATCATGATGATTCCCGCGCACCTTGAAATACTAAATCAGCCCCGCACACCGATTTTCTACGTAAAAGCATGACGCACACTCTCCAGGGCAGCGTTATTTTACCACAGTGCGGCTTCGAAGCCAATTCGATGATTCAAAGAGAACCTTAGAAGCGTTAACGATTCTTGAAATTTGCTCAGCCAGAAGCCTACCACTTGACTTCAACATTTCACACCTACTTTTCGAACGGGAGCACAACGTAGCTGAGCGATTTCAACAGAGTACGTGGCGACAGGACAAGATCAGAGCCCTAATAGAATCATGCGCCTATTGACAAGTCACAAGTGACACGATCGATCGCTTCAGCGCAAGTACACCCGCCATCGAAACCAGCTTCGGATGGATGGTGCAAAGCCCTTTAAAGTCCAACAGCCAATTCTCAACAACTGCATTTATTGTTCGACACGGCTGACAACTATGACATATTGTCAATGTGGCACCTCGATGCAATCGCGATCAACGCCACCTGTTTCCGGACAATCATAAGTGCAAAAGTGACCCCCACATGCCTGCATTTAAGAAGGACATCTCCAAGCAAGATGGCCGTTATCAAGCGCCTTTGATGGTCGAACCGCTGAGGTTACCACACTCTAAATAAATATCGAGTAAAAGGGGTGTCATTTTGTCCCACAACAATAATCGGGATCAGGTTTGTGTGCGCTTCCTTTCTTGAATACTCGGCGCTGGCCACTTTTCTATTGAGAATGCAATGAAACCCTGATAATGGGCATGTCGATCGTGACCGGAATGTACCGAGTGCGAGGTGATAGCGCAAGGATGGAACGCAATATAGATGACGATTATTGTTGTGGGACAAAAAGACACCTTTTTACTCGCTCTTTTTTTAGAGTGCATCCAGTAGCAACAATCGCCGACTGACCGAACGTCGACTGCGAATTCAAATTAATCGTTTCTGACAGCAGCCATCACTGCTAGAAAAATGCGACCAAGCAATTTCAGCTTCTTTCAACAATGATCATGCCGAAAAGGTACCACACGAGCAGCTAGTCAAGGCCAATATCTATTATATGCCCCATCATGCCGTGGTTTGTCATGAGGCTGTAACAGCAAAACTTCGCGTCGTATTTACGCATCATCGCATGAAGCTGGTCATGTTTGCCCTAACGATTTACTCTCCAAAGTCATAAAACTAGGGTCAGATGTCATCCAACTCCTATGAAATGTTCGCTGCCACCCTGTGGCTCTCGCTGCCAATATAGAAAAAGCATATCTGCAGCTTGTCATTCGGCCTGAAGATCAAGACCTGTTACGCTTTCTCAGGCTGGAAAGATTACCGACTGAGGATGAGCCCATTCCATCCACAACGACGTGGTGAATGACGAAGCTTTTGTTAGGAGCGGCATCTAGCCCATTACATTAAGCCGCTACACTTCAACACCACTTATCATATTGTAAGCAGAAATACCCAACTACGGTTGCTCTCTTAGAACAGGCCTTCTGGGTGGACGACCTTCTTGTAGGACTACCGATCACGCAGAGGGCATTGAATGTGTATGAGGAAACAAAGCGGATGTTCAGGAAGGCCAGCATGAAGCTTTGCAAATGGGCTTCTAATTGTGACAGCTTGAAGGAGCGATTCCTCCACGATAAATGTGCTATTGAAGATGAAGCAAGCAACAGTCACACGGTGGAGATTCTGGGAGTTCCTTGGAATGGTGACAGCTTCCTCTTCACAAATGAACATGATGCTACTTTCACATCTGCGAAGCCTGCGATCAAACGCGTGGCGCCGCAAATGTTGGCCAGAGTCTATGACCGCTTGAGATACCTCAGCTCATTTACCGCAAAAGCCAAGATTGTAGTCCAAGATTTTGGAAGACAAACCTTGCATGGGACGCCATCATGCCAGATGAAGAGCAAGCCAAGTGGAACAGCTAATGTTCAGACATGACTGGCACAACATCTGTCCTTATCCCACGATACGTGTTCCTGAGAGACGATGTCAAGCCATTCACAATAGAGCTGCATACTTTCCCTGGTGCCAGTCCAAGAGTGTATGGCATCTGCTTTACACGCCTGTTAATGAGCAAGGGTACACACTTGCTCCGCTCAAGATGGTGTCCCTTCCACACCTGGAGCTCTTCGCGTGCGTAATCGCAACGCGGCTAAGCTGCTACGTCAAAAAATGCTTTTTCTTCAACGCGTTCTTCTGGACAGATTTGCTGGACAGCAGAACACAGAAGATTCACTGGAAGAGGGCTTGCTGGTAGAGGGTTCTTCTGGACAGATTCGCTGGTGGCACTCCACTGGATAAACGGTTCATCAACCAAACCATACCCTTTTAGATGCGGAGCATCTTATACTCGCGCCTTGTAGTGCGCCGTCCGCGCCGTCCACGCCGTCCGCACCGCTTCTCGAACATTCGACAGCTGACGCGCGCGCATGCGCCGTCGCGCCGTCGCCCACTCTTCCACCATCTGTGCATCCCTTCCTCCTGTACACACCGCGCGCGCTTCACTCCTCCACCATCTGTGCACCCTTCCTCCTCTACACACCGCGTTCGACATCTACAATTCTCCTGATTCTCCAGTGGACGCGCATGTGGCGTCGCGCTTCGAGAACATTCAACAGCTGACAGTGCATGCGCCGTCGTGCTGTGTATATACTCAAGGTCGGCGCTCGCTCGCTCAGTTGCCGCTCGTCGGTTGGTTTGTACGGTGCGTCGACGTCCAAGGTCGCGGTGAAATGAATTCCAACGAATCCACAAACACAATGATCGACGTCCCTTCGACCAGCGCCACCCTTTCGCATACGTGTGTACGTGTTCACTCATTTAACACCCCCTCCTACAACCACGTTAACCAATTTAGCCATCGACCCAAGTAAGTCGCAATTTAACACCCCATTTCACAACCACGTTAACCAATTTAGCCATCGACCCAAGTAAGTCGCACTTTAACACCCCGTTAACCAATTATATGGTCCGCATCCTCCTCAGTGTTCCCCCGAGGGAAGCTGCGGGCAATTTTTTTAGCGCATCGAGTTGCTGAGATAGCACAATTCACCAATTTATCACAATGGTTTTATTGTAGCAGCAAGTACAATCCCGCTGACGTTATAACTTGTAGAGCATCACTTACTAGTCTCATCGAATCTAATAAGTGGTGGCACGGCCCAACTTGGCTCTCTCACCAAGGGAAACAGTTTGAAGGTGCAAGCAACTCCAAGAATTGCACCACAATGACAATTATTTCATTGGAGGAATCGAGCGATTTTGAATGTCCGTCTATGCCAAACACATCCGTTTTTCCATCGGGTGTTTTCCTCCGTCAATGCATTTTGCGCGTAGAATACTACAGCTCTATTACAAGGCTGCTACGAGTCACCACATGGATCAAGTGCTTCGTCCGTAATGCTTAGCGACACCTTCCATCAATATTAGGACCTATCACGGTGGACGAGTTATTAAAGGCTGGTCATTATTGACTACAGATCATTGAAGAACAATCTTTTCTAGACATAGTTCTTGCGCTGTGCAAGGGTCAGCTCTTACCCTGAGCGTTTGTCTGTTTTTGGATAATGAGAGCCTTGTTCACGTTGGCACACGGCTGGACCACCTTTGTGATAATCACGACATACGCCATCCCATTCGCCAGGCAGATAATAAGCTCACCAGCTTTATCGTATCAGCGGCACACATGCGTACTATCCACGGAGATGTAAGCAACATTACCGGAACTTATGGAGTGCTTTTGGCTGCTGGAAGAACGTCAGACAGTAAAAAAGATAATTTCAAAATGCAGGATTTGTGAACGTAGGAAAGAAGCAGCAGTACCTGCACCTATGGCCCCTCTACCTCGCCAGAGAATCAGTGAAGCAAGCCAAATCACCATTGTCGAGATCGATTACTGTGTGCCCTTACACGTTAAACTAGCAAGTGGTTCATCAAAGTCCTACGTCCTTCTTTTTTCATGTGCAGTAACACGGGTGGTACATCTAGAACTAACCTCTGGCATGACTGCCGCAACAACAATGCTCACCTTCCGCCATCTCCCTCTAACGTCTGTGGACCAGTTGCTTGTTACACATAATATCAGAACATTTATGTTGCGACTGTGTTTGTTTGTTTTTCTTGTGCAGAAGTGGGAAATCTTCGATCAATAATAATTGCAAACAATTTCATAAAATTCTTTCCCACAACCGTCTCGCCAGAGAAGTAATTCCAGCCCCCACCCCAATTTGACCAAGCCTCAGGCGAGCACATTCAGACTACTTCAAACCCGTTCATATCCTACTTCTCAATCCCTTTGCCGGATAGACACCAACGATTCAGAGTCGTGCGCCGAATGTGGTGAAGACTCACGTTCTTTTATTCACATGCTCTGGCTGTGCCGAGCCTTTAACGCCTCTCCGCCTATCAATAAGGAGCAATTGAATGCATCTTTAATGAGCAGCAGTCTTAATAGACAACTCTAGGTCGTCCAAGGGGCCCATGACATCGCGACGGAACTTTGACTTCCGAGAGACGCAATGCGGGTTTTTTGGTAGCTCATCTTTGGTAGGTTTCCTTGTAGCGCACGTAAACAAGGGGAAGAAATTAGGACACATGCCGACGGGTACAGCGCTGTATCTGTCTGCGAGTGTCCTGATTTCTTCCTGTTGTTTACGTGCGCTACAAGGAAAATTTGACTTCCAGTCCCATTGTGAGTGGAGCCACTGACTTAACATGGCGGGAGGCTCATAGCTCCTTCAATTGTCGTTCCCTCAAGACCTAAATATAATTCATATCATGTCATTCTTTAGGTTGGTGTAAAATGCAGTCTTGTGTAACATTACAAGTTGAACACGAGAAAAATATACTCAGTGTGCTTCCTTTTTCACGTGTAAGCACCCCTGTAGCATCTCTCCAATTATAGGCAATAAATGTAAAATATTTTATTTATTCAAGAACATTGCTGGAATCACTATAGTTATTGCAGAAACACATGCTGACAGTTTGGGTTGTATGAATAATATGCAACTCTTCGTTGTCTTGCCTTATCGAATTGTCTTTTACAATCTCCATGAGGTACTACACGTACTAGTGAGGAATTTCTCACGCGAACTTCGTAACGTATCCCGTCGTCTAAAAGGAAAAAAAAGAACAGCGATTAAACGCAGCAAAGACTCGAATATACGAGTTTAAGGTTAACAGAATGTCATGCATTGAGATCATGCTCTAGATGATATAGATTAAACGCTTTTATCTATGATTTCTATCGCGTATCAATGTGAATATCTGCTTCGTGAGACCGAGATATTAGCCAGAAGTAGAGGGATTGATTCGGAGCTTTTACTTGAAAAAAAAGAAACACTGCATGTATTAGCAGTTCTTGTGGCCTTCTAAACCAAGCCGGGCCTCTTTAATATACAAGCGTCGTTCTATTTACCAATGCTGGGATATGGATGCAGCTCTCGTATTATCTTGAATTACCTTTTTGAACAAACACTTGAGGCTTCACACCCAAGCTTTCAGCTTTTTCCTTTTTTTCTGGGGTACTTGTCCTTTCTTTGTTATTCTTTTTGGTTTTTCACGCTTCTTTTTTTTGTATTTCTTTATTTATTTATTTATTTGCACTGAAACCTATAAATCTTTAACATGGTGACTGCGTTCGTCTGTGGATGCTCGTAAGCCAGCATTGATGACCCACTTTAAAGCTTCTGAAAGTCTCGACCATCTTCCGTTCTTTAACGTGCCTCTTAATGTTCAGGAACACGGGCATCAAGCATTTTCAGTTCGGTCGAAAATGCGACCGCCGCGGCCGGAATTGGATACCGTGACCGGCGGGTCAGCATCCCAGTGCCTTAGCCACTAGACCACCATGTCCTTTTTTTTTCCTTTATTGCCTTGTTTACGGCAGGTCAAGTTGAGATGACAATCACACATCACACGCGTTTGATGTGCATTAACGCATCAAACAAAAATATTACATCTTCAACACAGTCGGTAGTCTTATACAAACCTCGCACTTTGATTACAGCTTGCACGAAACCTCACGAACATATAGAACTCTTACATCACAGTGTCTGTACGTTAACATACTACGCCAAATCGAATTAGGACCAAGTAAGAAAATAACGTCCAAATGTTGCACAGAACTATTCTAAGGCGAAAAACGAATTCCATGTGGATAAAGAGGTAGTTTTTTTTATGTTCCACTGTAAAATGTTCTAAGAGAAAACGGCATTCTTAAAATTAAGAAATACATGTTCAATGGTCTCAGATTTGTTACACAGGAGGCAGCTACTTCCTTAGGGTACATACACCCCTCTCTCTTCAAGCCACGCTTTCAATGGCAAGATTCACGTATGAAGTTTGAAAAAAAAATGTTTAAAATTGGGTGGTGTACACATGTTTTTCACTCATTTTACTACGTCTTGTCCACATGATTTTTCATACTTTGAATAGTAAAGGGGCACAGAAAAAACATTCTGTATTAGATCTTTCATAAGGCGTTTTCTTTTCACTTTAGTTAGGTAATCTATCGAAAAGCTCGCCCTTAAGAAACGATACGAGAACACAATTTCGCGCAAGAACAGTGACAAAATGTATTGTTCTCCCCTGTCTACAAATACAAAGGAGTTAGGCATGGGGTGGAATAGCGTTGTATGAAATAAAGGACATAAAAAAGCGTCTCTCTGGTTTTTCATGAGCATGAAACGTGATACTACTCGGTTAGGAAATAGATGGCGCAAAGACAGCCCTTCTTGCTTAAGCCGCCGAAACAAGTTCGTTCTAGATGGTCGCTCCTATGTTGAGCTCCAGGTGAACGTGGCGAATATCCTGTGGATTTTATGAATGCTTTTAAGCTTATAAGTAAGTACTTGTAAATCGTACATAATTTCAGCAGCCAGAAACACGTTACATACAGCTGACTTATAACTAAGTACTTGTAAAATGTACATAATTTCAGCAGCCGGAAACACGTTACATACAGCTGCCCGAGAGAAAACTGATAAGTCACTACCGCCCCATCGTTCGGCTGTCGCGCGCAGTTTCTCAGGCTTTTCCAGTCAAAATGCTTCACTGTCTTGATACCTGTCCAATAGTACCCCTAGGTAACGACTAGGTGTTGTGAGCCACTGAATATTTCCCAAGGAACTGGGCGTGAGGTCCTAATTACCATGCCATAAACCAACGCTTTTTTCTTTGTTCATTATGCTTCCACTCGTGTTAGAAAACTTTTTGGTGATTCTTAATAATGCGGTGACACCCTCTCTATGGAAAGAAAAAAAGGCAATATCATCAACGTATGCCGAAACACGCACTTAACATAACTTCAACCTGAAACTAATAATTCCTGCGTGGTGAATTCCTTTCTTACACAGTGGTTCTAAAAAATAGAACTAAAAGCAGGGGACTTAAAGGACAACCCTGTTGAACGGAGGAAAGTACTTGTATGCGCTGTGAGAGTTCTTCATTTACAATTAAATTTGTGGTTGAACTTTCGTATGCCAATCTAATACCTTTAGATATGATCTCACCAATACCATCGCAAGCAGCTAGTGTGAACAGTATATTATGTGGAACCGTGTCGAAAGCCTTAGCTAAATCAATTTGTAGCATGGCTACTTTCAGACGTGCAACGCCACAACACTCCAAAATGCTCCTGGCAACATGAATATTCGTGAATATGCTCCTACGCTTGATGCCACAAGTCTGATGTGGCCCCTCCAACTTGTATATAACTCCTTGCAACCTCCTAGTCCGCAATTACATAAGCGTTTTATAATCAACGTTTGTTAGTGTGATTGGCCTGCATCCTGTCACTTTGCGCAAAACATGTTGCTCTTTTTCTTTAGGAATCAGCACAGTGTGCGCACGTATAAACGCAGGAGGCAGAGTTCCTCGCCCTAAAGACCCTGAAAAAACCTCATGCGATGCAGCGGCCATATCTTTCCTGAACGCTTTGTAAAATGCGGCACTAAGCCCATCTGGACCGGGCGATGTGCCCTTGTGAAGATAATCGATAGCCTTCTAAGTTTCCTCCATACTAATAGACATTTCCAATAAACTTGTGTCCTCAGAATTAAGTGTCAGCATTTTTCTCAAGAAATCATCTACGAAACCCGGCTCCTCTGGCTCACGATAGGCAAATAATTCTTGATAGTAGCTTTCTAAAGCTTTCATGATATACTTATGTTCTCACAATATTTTACCATTCAATTCTAGCTCTAGTATGTCGTGAGCTCGAGCGTATGGCTTTTCATCTGACAAGGCTCGCTTTGTCGGGGCTTCACCCACGAGATATCTCTCAGATCTACCGTGCATAATTGCGTCTTTATTCTTATCCTCTTCAAGACATTCAAGTTTGTTTTAGACAACCTGCAGTTGAAATGTACATGAGCCCGGGTTTTCTGCTTCAATTTTCACGAAATCATTTAGCTCCACCCGGACCTCACGTTCCTGCTTTCGAGCTTGATACTGCATGTAGCAACCACAATCTATTGCTATCATTTTATTTTTTTGGTTAAATAATTCCAATCATTTTGCCACACTCCTTTCTACGTTTTCGACAAATTCACCATTTCCTTCTTTGCCTTATCAACAGACCCTTCGCGCGCATTTACCTTAGTATTCAGTTTTCATGTTTCTAATACAACCTTTCTTTTTTTTGCACTTTCGACCTATCTCAAACGAGACTAAGCAATAATCACTGAAGAAAACAGCATAAACGTCATAGCTCTGACATAAAGGTACCATCTCAGAACAAACATATGCTCGATCTTCTCCTGCGTGACTAAACCCTTGCAAATGTGTTAAGTGTTGATGACTACCACCCTTCGCAAAACAGAGCCTTGTCATGGAAAAAAAAACTTAAGGCTATCTGTTAGCAAATCAACGCTTTCAATGCCTGGTTTAGCAGTATAAGTACAGTCTTCTTGGGCTAAAACACAAGTCATGTCGCCCAAGAGAATCACACATCTTCGACATTTAAAGTAAGCTTGCATTTCACAGAAAAACAAACATCTGTTTCTCAGATTTGTAGGTGCGTATACACAGATAACTCTAAATTTAGTGTTCCTATAACAAAAGTCTCACAAAACGAAACGCCCATGTAAGCAACTCGTGACCTCTTCTACTACAATGCCAAGAGACCTCTTGACGAAAATCATACATCTGGTTCATGCTCCCACCGCATGCCTTACACACGCATTGTACCGCAATAAAAATTCTTATGACAAGCTATAAGTCATAAGTACTTATTTTAGTACTTATTTTAGTACTTATTTTAGTCTCCTGGCTCGCGCGGAAGTCAAGGTCCTTTTCTTGCGTCAATTGTTTTAAAATTTACTGTTTCCGACGCGTTCGTAGACCACGTACATTCAGCGTACCAATGCGTAAAGGCGCAGTCATGCTAGCCGTGTTGATGACAAAGATGAAAACTACAATGCTGCGCTTACCGTGTCTCGTATACCGTGCAGCGGGAAAACTGGAGTCTTACGCGTCTCGATCCTGTCCCCGAACCGGCAAAGATGACGCCGACCGGGTTTCGAGGGCATATTGTTTACTCCTAGTGCCCGTGACGCGATGCCACAGACGCTCCGATCGTTTGAGGTTGTGCTCCGTGCTTTCCACTCGGGTACGCTTGCCGCGTCCCGCGCTCGATTCCGGATACTTTGCGCTGGCCGCGGTGTTAGGTTTCCATCTGCGCCATCGGAATAGCGGTTTTCGTTGTTTACATTTTCTTCTTGTAACAATATGAAACAGTGTGTGTTTCTGCCTGGTGATTTGGAAAAACATACAACAC
The DNA here is from genome assembly GCF_043290135.1 of Rhipicephalus microplus. Lineage (NCBI taxonomy): Eukaryota > Metazoa > Arthropoda > Arachnida > Ixodida > Ixodidae > Rhipicephalus > Rhipicephalus microplus. The sequence goes on from NC_134708.1 coordinate 95,313,174, forward strand.
TGGTTGGAAGACTTTAGGGCCCCGTTAGAAGTGGGACTCATCAAGGGGTTCACTGGCATCGAAGCATTCCAGATGAATCACATCTGGCTGGTAAAGATGCGAAGCAAGGCTGACAATGATGCTTTACTTGAATGGGTTAACGCCAAGTTAAGGGTGGCTTCTGTGCTATCAATGACGCTATCCAACAGGACGTCCCCATAAAAATCCACTGGGTTCACTTCGCCGCCTCAAACGACTGCATTCGACAAGCGTTGAGTGACTTTGGTGAAGTCGTGGAGGTTTCGAACGTAACTGGACTGTCGCGGGCTTTGAATATGTGACATCAATGACGAGGCTGGTGTGACTGAAACTGCAGTAAGGCGTGGTGCTAGAAGACTCACCGCTGCTTTTTTTAAGCTTGGAGGGGCACTGTCCTTCTTGTGGCCCCTGGTCGGGCGCCGCTTTGCCTAAGGTGTCACATGCAAGCACATATACGACGAGACTATCAGGCTCTAGGCTGTTGTGTATGCTGAGCATTTGGACAAGAACGGCAAGATTGCGTCAGGAGTTATGCCAGATTAACGAAGACCACGCTGTGAACAGACGACGCCTACTAAGAGAATATAATAGAGGCTGAGGAGGCTGAGAAGTTGGTCCCTGGCAACAACGCCATGGCACGCGATGCACCGGCTCAGGCAACTGGAGAACAGGCAGCCGACGCGCCAACCCAAGACTGCAAGGACTCAACGAAGGCAGCAGAGGAGTTAGCCGCAACAGATGACCAGCGGGACATTCAAGACCACCTTGGCGCGTGCATACATACAGTGGTAAACTTATGGTGTTACACATATGCAGGTTCAAAAACTAATTACTCTAATTAGCCCCGCCGCGGTGGTCTAGTGGCTAAGGTACTTGGCTGCTGACCCACAAGTCGCGGGTTCGAATTTCGGCTGTGGCGGCTGCATTTTCGATGGAGGCGGAAACGTTGTAGGCCCGTGTGCTCAGATTTGGCTACACGTTAAAGAACCCCAGGAGGTCCACATTTCCGGAGCCCTCCACTACAGCGTCTCTCATAATCATATGGTGTTTTTGGGACGTTAAACCCCACAAATCAATCAATCAATCAATCTAGAAGTATTCTGCTCCTTGTAGTGAATGCAAGGCGTCATCTATACGTGGCATAGGGTATACATCCTTGCGCGTGATCTTGTTTAGCACCCGGTCATCTACGCAGAAGCGCACAAAATCGTCTTTTTTCGAACTAAGACGACAGGTGATGACCAACGACTAGCAGAGGGGCGTATTATGTTCCGTCTCAACATTTTGTCGACGTTTTCTTCATTAACCTTCCACCCAGCTACTGATACACGAGATGGCCGATGACGTACGATTGACGTACCCTCATTCTCAAAGCGATGCGTGGTGACACACGTCTGTGCCAATACGAGTGAAATGACGTCGAACGAAGATTCGTGCTTAGTCATCAAGGTAATGGTTTGGATCTGCGAAGGGGTCAGGTCAGAGCTGATGGTGGTTTTGAGGTTGGAGGAGAATGGGGAACGTGCAACAAAGCGATTTTCAGGAGAAGCATCTTGAAAGGTTACCACAGATAAATGCTCCGGTGTAGCGACGCAAGCCAACGTTGATCCCTTCGGAACCAGAATTTTTCCGGGCGTCGGGTTTGTTGCGCAAACAAATGCGAAGCCATCGTCGAAACTTATTAGACCTGATGCGAAAGCTATTCCTCTGGTGACACAGCGTACGGAGGGTTGTACGAGCACATCGCCGTAGTCTATGACATCAAACAGAAGTGTAACAAGTCACTGACTGTGCGTAGGTAGCTCAGTGTCTTCTGCAGCATGAAAACGAAGTCTTGCGTCATCTGCGTGAAGCGAATAGGCGGTATCGTTCATGTGTATGACGCGTGGCCGGTAGCATTTCGACGCGGAAGCCGTTGAAAAAAAGTCCCATCCCAATATTAGCTCTTCAGTACACGAACTAAGCACTGCTTGCACCTTATGGAGACGTCTATCAATGTACACACGAACAGTGCACATGGCGGAAGGTCGCATGGCGTCCCCTTGAGCAGCGAGCAACGTAGGTCCATCGTAGGGCGTAGTAACTTTGCGTAGACGCGCAAACAAATCTATGTGAATGACCGAGAAACTAGCACCACTGTCTATTCATGCTTGCACTTGTACGCCTTCCTCGAAACAGATATCATATCCTGAGAATGTTCTGGAGGATCTTATTTTTACTTCACTGAATGCAGCTTTTCCCCCCGAAGCTGCGTAATTTAGTTTTCCGGGTGACTGTCGGCGAACTGTGAGGCTGGTCTAAGTGGTCACGTAGAGAGACGGAGAGGGGATGGTGAGCGATGCCTGGCACCATGGTAGCGAGGAGCCATTTCAGGAGTTATTGATGGCGAGGAAGAGTGACCGTGAATCGTAGCGTAAAGACGGGGCTGTAAAGTGCTTTCTGTTGAATAGTCATCCCGTTCGTAAGTGTCAAACCCACGACGCTCGTCTCGCTGATGCTTGCGACAGACACGTGTGATGTGTCCACGATATCCGCAATAGTAGTATGTAGGTCTCCTCGGGCGCCATGATTGATAGTAGGGTTGGTCGTTTGGGCTGGGGGCTACGGAATCAAGGTGAGCTGGCGCCGGTGGAGCATAGTAAGGCAGGTTTTGCGTACTGGGCGCCAGGGACGCCAGACGGGCTGCCGTCGTCGTCGGCGGTATCGGTGGAATGAAGGCTGGAGTAACTGCGGCAACTTGCGCGTAAGTCAGTGGGGCTTTAGAGACCTGAGGTTATGTGTACGCATTACCAGTCATAGCCGCCAACTCCTCCTTGAAGACGTTCCATAAATTTGTACTGGGGGTGTCAGAAAGAAACTGACGAGCTGTAAACCCGAGCGACTGCAGTTCCTCTCGTACCATGCTGCGGATCACGGCTCGTAACGAGGGTTCGGCATTGGAGTTGTCAGGGATAGCTGCAGGAGAGTTGTCCAGCTGCAGTCGCGCGGATTCAAGTTCGTCCAGGCGCTCGCACATAGCTACAGTGTCAGCAACGGTGCTTGGGTCCTTTACGACCAAACCATTGAAGGTGAGAGGCCCTATCCGTTTGAGCAGATGGCGCACTTTGTCTCGACATGAGGTTGTTGATGCTTCGACAGAGAAAGAGAACATCCTCAATATACCAGGTATGAGACTCACCTACTTGTTGTTTGCGACCATTAAGTGTTCTCTTCGCCAGACTGGCTCGAACTGCTGGAGTAGCGAACACTTGTCGCAGTTCTTCTTTGAAGACGTTCCAGTTGGGAAAGTTGATCTGGTGATTTAAAACCCAAGTCTTCGCCACACAAGTAAGATAGCAGGAGACGTGGCAGAGCTTGTGTTTATCGTCCCAACGATTCGCTGAGCTCACTATGTCATATTGGTGTAACCAGTCGTCCATGTCCTCATTTCGGAGTCCAGCAAATAGCGGGGGCTCACGAGGAGGTCGACTGACGATCCGAGAGTGAGTAGGTGTGGCCGTCGCAGCCAGATGGGTAAAGGGAGATGTGCCTGAGCAATCCTCTTGCGGCATACTGGTGGACACATAGCCCAAACGGCGACCTGAGTGAAGCTCCAGGAGGTAAAGCGGGCGACAAGCACGGGTAATCAAGGAGCAACCTCCACCACTTGAACGTAGTCCTTTACACGCCTTTATTTGGCGTGGAAGACATGGCCAAAACAGTTACTTCTAAGGCACAGAACCGACTCAAGGGTCATCCCCACTAACGATGAAGAACACTAGGTGATGATAGTTTTGTACAGGTGATCAATAAGCGTGCTTTATGTGCCCACAATATATATATATATATATATATATATATATATATATATATATATATATATATATATATATATATATATATATATATATATATATATATGAGAGCATTTAGAGCAAGAGAGGGGAAGCGATGCATGACATGAGCTGTATATTTCATATAGTTTTACAACCTGAACAATGTAGATATAAATACATACGTGCGGTGTATGGTTTCAATATTTTAAAAACGGCACAGGATAAGTCTCCAGCCAAATAGAGCAAAATTTCGGTACACAGATATCGCTGAGCTGAAAGATGAAGAAATAATGCTAGCGTTACATTTGATCCACTTTAGAGGTGTATTGATTCTAAATATATAACTTTAGTGCTGTTTACCACAACGTCACTTTTCAAACTAGTAATGATTGCATACGCAGCCGTTGAAATTGCCTTATCCCTGCCTCAGGAGAGTTCGAATGGAGTGAAAAAGTGCCTTCCGCGATGGTTCAACATGAGGTCCGGGGCACAAGCGCCAAAACATTGTTTTGAAGGTATGTTAAAAAAGAGTTCTCTCTCTCTCTCTAAATATATATATATCACCATTGCTTGCTCAGTCTGAAGTGCAAGGTACTTAGAATCCCGTAAGAGAGATATTTTTTCCTTTCTGAAGCACATTAGTAGAAAAATCACCAACAGGGGAAATCGCACAACGAGAACGAGCAACTTGAACCAAGGACAATAAAACCGGGTATATAACAAATCTATACTGTCGCGGTTATATAACTCTTTTTTGCTTCATAATTACGAAGAAACGTAATATTAACACCTAATTTTTAATATAGTTCTATGAAGAAGGTAATTTTAGTCCCTTTAAATTTTTATAATTTCTTCAATTGAAGGCAACAGCCTCAACTACCATTCGCTGTAATTAATGTTGCAATAGTTTCAAGATAGTTGTAACGCGTCACATGTGACCAAGTTAGACTTTCAGCCGTGACGTTCGTTATCAGCTGAAAGTCTGATATAGGTTGTTCTAAATATTTGTACGATATATATTCAAATCCACAGCAACAAATGCACTTTCAGGTTCTATGACACAGTACGCTTTGCTTTGTGATCAGCCGTTTTAGAAGTTCACAGATGCCGCTCTATACCGGGGCACTGACGTTACTTGAGTGCCGTTTGGCAGCGAAGAAGCTCTGCTTCGTCGGGAAAACTGCGCTCAAAGGAGTTATGAAATGCAGCCCCTGTAAACGGAAAAAACGAGCGCTTCCAGGATTTCCTTCGTTGTCGGAAGATCCTTCTCACCGCTATACCCATGGTTTGGCCGCAGGCAGGTTCCCATGGCACCATCAAAACAGCCCAAATCTGGTTTTGTCACACCCGATGGCCTATACGAATTTTATGTAAGCTTTTTGGCCTTTCTATTGCGTCATCAATACTAAAAAAGATGATGAATAACATCTAGTGTTGAATAATATTGTAAGAGATTTGAGGCTGCTCTGCCCAGAACCCTGCTGGCAAGACGCGGAGTCAGATCAGAAACTCATTTATTCTCCAAGCTTTGTGCACAACTGCCTGCTGCAAGCGGCTTCCGCGTGACACGAGCGCACACGCCATCGTTCTTGTTCTCATCCTCCACAATCGACTCTCTCACAGTTGCCGTTCCCATACTGCACTCTACCCCTGAAATTTGGGTAGAAGGACGCGAGCGATGTCACACAGCTAGCCCACGCAAATGACCTGGCTAGCATTGGCCACACCGTATCGCACGTGGTGTACGTGGCCACACGTCATCACAGTCAATGCCCTGCTTCTTGTGGCACACGTCATGAGGCACCGGACATAACTGTTCAGTCACGCAACAGATGTAACGCTCGGCTGCCGCCCGAAGACGGAAGCACACTGTACCTTTCAGGTTGACGACCACGTTCGTAGACGAGAGCATGACGAAACACTGAAAATGTCATGGTGCAGCACCGGTCCGAGAGAGTCATAAGCTGTTGTTTTATGTCGTCGTTCCAATCGTTCAGGCAATTCACGTGGTGGTGGCAGCCACATTCAAGGTAGGAGTTGTTCAACGCCAGCAACCACGGCAGCCATGTAAGCGTGACATCCCTAATGAAGGTCTACCTGTACAGGCCTCCAGCGTTGACTTCAGCCTCTATGATGTCGCGCTGTGGGTAAGACACGCTGGTGGAACTGCTCGAGTGGGTGGTAGGTTCCTCGTCAAATGGAGCCGTTTTTTTCTTTCGCCTTCTCCAGGGGATCCTGCAGCCATCTCGTCTCTTCTAGACTGGATTGTTTATTAGTTTTCTGCTGCATTAGCTTAAGCTTTTCAGTGAACCACTTGCTCTCTCTCTCAGCCAAGGCCAGCATCTTGTTTGCCTTTGCATGTTCTGCCTACAATGTTCCTCTTCAAACATCAATTTTCGGCAAACAGTGCTTGAAGAAAGTCTCAGAGCACGACGCCAGGCTGAGCTGCTTCTCTAGCTCGGAGACTGTTGCTGACAAAGCCTCCTGGCTGGCCTCAAGTCCTTGGGTTCACTCATGCTTCTCCTTGTACTCTGTTTTTGTTGGTAAGTTTTGAAATCAGAGCCTGCACTTTACTTGCCTCTCGGTTGTGGTCCTGCTGGACTTGGGCCAGCTACGCAAGGACGTCAGATGCCTGTCTTCGTAGCTCGTCGAGCTGTGAGTCTTTTAGTTCGTGCTGCTGTTGGAGCTTTTTTTTCGCGGCTGCACCACAAGTTTCACAGCTCATTGTCTCCTGCCAGAAACCGCCCTTCGTACCAGGCACACTGCTGCTGCTGACCCTTGAGGTGCTGCTGAGCATCTGCGAGCAGCCCTCTTGGCTGAAGACTGCGCTCCCGCGAGTCTTCAGCCAAGTTTTTCTTGAGAGTACGGAGCGTGTCTTCTACTTCAGAAGTGTTGTGGCACTTCTGGTTAATCATGACGGTAGCCTTAGAATTGTGGACATCTAATGCATGCTTTAGACTATCGCATTCATCATTTAAGGTTTCCAACTCATACTCTCGCTCAGTAATAATGCGCGCAGCCTGCTGCAAGACATCCCAATTGAAGCGATCGAGTTCAGCTTCAAGGGCAGCCGTGTCCTGTTCAAGATCACAAGCTGGAGCTTCCTGTCGGCCGTGCTAGTAATACTTGACTACCTTCGCATTCTTGTTTGCACCGTTCGCACCGCAGCCTGCTTCCTCCAAGCCTGTAGCGTCGTCTCTGCGCAATAGTGGCCTCCCATGTGCTCCTGGTCTTCCACCTCCACAGCAATGCGCCGCACTTTGGGGCGTCTCTTCCGCTTTTTTTCTTCCTTTTGCCCTTTTCTCAGAACACAGCAATGTCTCGTGACGTGGCGTCACCACACACGACGTCCACTTCCTCGCTGGTCTCAGCGACGTGCTGCCAGCTGGTTCGACACTGACCGGTGTCTTCCTCGCTGCCTCGGAGGTCATCAAGTTCGTTCAGAGGGATCTTGTCAAGCTCCACCGTAGACTGCGTGGCGTACACGTTCTCGGGGCCTTTGCCGACGCACTCTGCGCCGTCAGAAACAGCCCCGTCTCCCCGTTCTCTCACGACCTGTGACTTTCTGACCTTGTTCGGTGGCACTGCACCATCGTTGTCGGACGATGCATCGCCACTACATCGCTTGTCGCCACGAGGGGCTGCCCGGCTTGACGAGATACGAACACATGACGGAGACGTGTCACGTCTCGTTGGGTGTCATGGCGACGGAGTAATAAAGGTCGTGAAGTATCTGAACCGGTCGGTGCAGGTGAAATTTGTTGAGCGTTTTGCAGCGGGATATGTCGAATCATACCCACTATATTTGGCGGAGCTGCTTGTGGCCGATACTACCTTGGAAGGTGCTGAGGTCGGGTGATAGTTGGAACGGCTGCACGGACGTCGTGGAGCACACCTTTGAGTTGCGTTGTTCTAGTTGGGCTCAATGTCCGTGGCTCAATGGCAAGGAACTTCCTGTTGGGTGCCAAATGTATGAGTTTCGGGGCTGTTTGGCCCAGAACACCACAGTGAAGACGCCGAGCCATACCAGGAACCTTGTTTATTCTTTAAGCCTCGGCCGCCACTGCCCACTGCCACCGGCTGCCACCTGCCACGAGCACTCACGTCATCGTCATTGTCTTCATTTTTCCGCCATCGGCACCCTCGTGGTCACCGCTCCCGTACTATTGAAGGCATGACCACGTTAATTAAATAACGTCGCTGTTTTCTCCGCTGATTTCGACAGTCACCTCCATCGTCTTAACGAAGTCGTTAGCTGCCTCATGCGCGCATTGCTTGAAATGAACATCAAGAAGTGCCATTTAGAGCTTGAAAAGTCACAGTGCTTGGCCACGCAGTTTTTAAAAATGGCGTTCTCCCAAATCCGCAAAAGCTTTGCTCTGGTACGCAGTTCCTAAAGCGTCCGACCATGAAAGCGTTTCACAGCTTCATCAGGGTGTGCTCATACTTTCCTCGTTTTGTGAAGAACCTCTCTTCTATGATTGCACCATTGAAAAAGCTGTTCACTAGCGATTAATGCCTCTCTGATTAATATCCTACAAGTGAATATGCTTTCGCAACATTATGTCATCTTTTCAATTCAACACTGTTACGACCGTCATCATTATTGAAGTTTTTCCGCCTTTGTGAACGGGACGAAAATATTTCGACGCATTTCAAGCAAGGGTATGCCGTCAAGACGGATTAATTTCCTCTCGGCAAAACCTGAACGAGTTGTTCGGAACTGGTTCGCGCAAAGAAAACGCACGGGCTAAGAGAGGCTATTGTGAGCTCGACTCAAGAAAGGCCATTGTGTTTGCTGCAAGCAAGGCTTTCGAGGCAGACAAGGAGGCAGCTGGGCCATTTTCGAGGTCACCGAGGATCTGGAAATCTCGGAACTAGCATGGTATTTGCAGTTCAGGCTGCAAGCTGAAGCCAAATTGGTTGTGGCTGCATCTTGCGAGGACAAGCGGAGCCCCGGGATATGGGCAGCTAAGCCACTACTTCTAGCAAACAACCAGAAATGGAAAGTGCGGGTGAAGAAAAGGATCAAGCATTATTTGCTGGAGTCCTTGCCGGAGCTCGGCGCCGAGAGATTAGTTGACTACTTCTCCTTCCCCCCTTTCTCCATAGAATCGGCTGAATGGGGTGGCATATTTGGACGAAATGCTGGCCCACCGCTACATTGTCCTACCCAAACAGTCAGGCAAGTTTGACGCGTGTACTGGCAGCCAGTTTTTCGAACCTCACCCAGCTGCCAGAAGAATCTTGAAAACCAAGAGCATCGGACGTGCGCGAAACTTGGTGACGTGTGTAAAAACGTCGGTGCAGTGCGTTTGTGACCTTATTTGGGCATCGTGTGGACCGTGCCCTCTCCGCATGAATTGTGTGGTGTCTTTCCTCTCCTTCGTGAGTGGAGCACCTAGACAAGGAGCGCCCTACTGGCGGAAGCCGCGGACAATGTGCCCAGGATTGGCAGTAAGGCGCTATATAAGCCGAAGACTTTCGTGTATTTGAAGTTCTACAGTTCAACAGTTCTCATGTACAGTTCTTGACTTCTATTTGATCACTTGATCATCTCTTTCTAGTTCTCAGTTACTAACCATGTAAATAAATTGTTGTCGTTTTTACGAGCGCCTCATCTGACTTGTTCGACGATGGGTCCTAGGACGGGGGCCCACAACCAAACGGAGACCCGCGGGACCCGGAGTCGCAACAACACTTATTTTCAGCTACTTCGACCTTATAACTGTTCCAACCAAGGCACACACAGGATGTCAGTGGTATAGTCTTGTCTTTGTCCTTTTTTATTGCAAGCATGGTTCCTCGGAATATGTATGTGCGTATGTTATTTGCACTCTCATCAAGGCAAATGGCAAATACTCGGTTACCCAAAAGGAATATTTGGTCCTTGTTTGAACATTACAAGCATTTCTCTCTCACGTATACGGCCGCCCGTTTGATTTTGATATCAAATAATTCACCTTGCTGGATGTTATCAATGAACGATCCTTTGGGCTAAATTGCACGTTGGGCGCTACGTGTACAGAAATTTTATAATAATGTCATTTAAAGCTCAAGGCGCCAGAATGTCTACACAGATGATCTTTCTCGTTCACCCCTTTTTTAACCGTTCAACTTGTTTTCGTTCCCTAAGCTACCTTTGACAACATCTATATCGCTGGCATGTCCTCAAAACAGAGAGGAGAAGCCTGGATAGCTTCGCTCATCGGCGTTGTCTTCTAGGACGTGAAGCCAGAGGATACCTCGTGCACAAGCTCCAAAATTTGCTCATGATGCGACGTTGTACCTTCGCAACTATCAGCCGGGAAGGAGGAAGTTACACCTCGTCATTTCTACTCGTAGCTCTACACGTACTTCCCCGTAGCAAAATAGTTAGTATTGTTGCTAATTGGTTTAACATTCGACATAACAGAGCGAAACTTTCGAAGGCAATGAAGATTACATAAAAGAAAGATGCTCTTTTTTTTCAAAGCCTTCGCTTTTTTATTCAGAACTTCAGCGCAGACCCCCAAAACGCCCATATATGCGTTTTGAAAACGCCTGAGAGGCTTTGGCAGGAATTCCGACATAGCATATTAATTCCAATTATGAAATGATGTACCGTTGCACCCGTTAAACCAAAACCACTACTTTGCCAGCCACTGCAGCTCAGATATCACATTGTTTATCTTGCCTAGCTTTGTTTTTCATTACGGTGCGCTGCGTGGAAGTTCTCGCAAATGCGGTCACGTGTTCATACCGCAAGTCGTTCAGGAGCTTCCCACTGAGCTCAGCATTATTCATCTCTCTATTACGAGCTATCACCTGCAAACAAACGGTTTGACAGCGCACTCTAACCTCAAACTCTGTGAGTTGCTATGAACGTATCACCGGGCTATTCTAATTAGTAGTTGGTGCTCTTTTTTGTGAAAATTGGGAATAACATGACCCCACTGGTCAGTACTGTTTTTTCGCCTTTCTTTCTACTGTATGAACACAGGTACTCTTCGACACTTGATACGGTACTTAAACACCGCCCGGATGTTTCCGCATACCGTTCAGCCTCTGAACGTATTCAGTGTACCAAAGACTGCCGCCGATTAGCACGTTCATTTGTATTCATCACACGAGGTACCTAAAACGAACTGCTTGACGAAAAGAAGCCTTACTCATCACACTTTTCCGAAGGCTTATTTTTATGGCTGTGTGCTCCAGTCAAGTCCCCCGGTCTCTCCTAAAACATTAATCTCAAACTGAATGGTTGGTACCACATCGTTCAAAGCACATCGCCGATCAGTTATGTCGTCGAACCAGTTACATCTCTCGAAGACAGACTGCCATGGTCTTGAATAGTCCACATATATTGCTAAAAACCATACGGTTATCCCCTTGTGGTTGCTTCGCCTTGAGCTGTCAGGATGGCTTTCTTCACAACCGGGCCAAACGTAGCGGAGAAAAAAACTGTGTTTGGAAGAAGCGTGCAGAAGACATCTATAGACAAAGAGCCAAGAGAGCACGTGACAGTGATGGACGCCTCTGAAATAACACAGCTCTATTTTCCCCATAAACCACCTTATAGTAGACATACTTATACTTAGTCTGCGAGAGCTCTCCCGTTAATTCTGCAATTGCAGCTGCGAATTTCTCATGGCGTTCCATTGTGTCTTAAAAAAATGCTGTGGGAGCAGCCAACACATTCAGAAATTAGCAGCAAAAAAGAAATGATAATAACAAATGACTCCGCTGACGGCCTCGGCTCATGCAAACAATGCTCATTTCGATTGGTCAGGTTTAATTTGGCCATGGCAGTATGAGCCTAGTCTGAGCACCAAATCTTCTATTCTGGTGGCTGTTACTACCCAGCCGATGTGGTCTATTATTGTCACCTCCCTGTATACACTGCAGTGTGAGCATGCGTTTCTAAAGCTTATCTGGTAGAATGAACAGGTATTGGAACGTACATGAAGATTCCACCGTCATCCGGTCGGAATATAGGCGAAAAAACTTTCCCCGAAGGTCAACCTCGCACCTGTCGATGAACAGAACAAAGAGTCACTATTTAGAAACAGCGCACAGCGCTAGCACAAGGAAAACATTACCTTCGCTTTTCCCATAGAAACTTCCGCTGGTAAACAATCTCCGAATTAGATATATATATCATTTTATTCACCTCGCATTTGACATCTCTTGAAGAGGAGGTTGCGTACGTCCATATTGCTTCTGAAGTATTTAGAAACTAAAGGAATAAAAATGCCAATATTTATATTAACAATATCTACCTGGCATAGCTTACAGTGACGCAAACTTGTTAGGTTTGTTACATTATTGCGACAAGTACACGCTTCTATGTTTCAAGGTAGGGGCGCTTCTTAAAAGCTTTGGTTAAACTTGTTGAGATAGCTTGCCGTTAACGTATTAATATTCAATAAATGCCATACACTTTCATCAAAATGTAGCTGTGCGAACTTATAAAGGCGGGAGAGGGGGTTTCACAAACATTTGTAAATCTCTGAGACCACCTTATAGTTTATTTCCAGCTGCCAAGCTTCCTCGTGTTTTTCAATATAGCGTTACGAGGCGGAGTTGCACCACACAGCTGACATGTGCTTCTTTTAACTACGATCTCTCTTCACTTTGCACTTGGTCTCTTGGTTTGCGTTGCTAAAAGTGTTACCTATACTACACTCCTTCCGGAACTCAGCCCGCTTAACACTTTTTCACGCATTTGAGCGGCATCAGTGACGTGGTTTTGAGCAGCTGGGCTAATAAGACATCAATGCACAAGGGGTACTTAATGATAGTACCCAATGTGCACAGTAGATTTAAATGTTGCAATTCTAAATTATCGATGCTATTTTTTAGATAGGAAGCGTCTTATGGTCGAAAAAGTACCGAGGAATTATGCGAGAATTACCGAGAAAGTACTCTTTTACGTACATTGGCCGCCTTGCGACCTAATCCTGCCAATCGAGTGACTTGGCATACGGAAACTTGGCATGCACCACGTCCTCGCACTATTTATGGATTTGAGGAACTGAACTGCTGTCTAACAAGTGTGATTATTGAATGGAAATTAACTATTGATAATTTGCGTATATTGTGTAAAACTGATACGTTAAATGAGATGTGCTGATTGTGTTTTTCATGAGTGCTGGGTGATTGCTGATATGGTTACTTTGTTTCAAACATTGCTTTGTTATAAATTGTGTTATATGCATATCAGAGTTCCTTTTTCATTATTTGCGGTCATGGACCATAGGCGCCTTTCTTTGAGTATTGCTGCGTTTTCCAGACTGTGACATTTTTGTACTTCGTAGCATAGATTTGTTTTCTCTGGGTGAAGGGCCTAGTCAAGCGGTCACATGCAGATTTTTTCACTTTACACCGAACTACGTATACAATATGTTTTATTGCGTGGTTAAATAAATAAGCTAAATAAAAAATAAATCAAGTCAACTCTATCATCTGTGTGCCGTGACCATCCTAAGAGCGCATGCGCGCCCATCCTCCTTTCTTTTCGACTGCGCTCACCCTCTCTAACCTCGAGGCATCGCTCTCAGTTGCGTTTGCAGCCCCGGGACGCATGAGCGCCTCTCCCCCGCTCTATCTTAACGTACGCCCTTTCTCCCTTCGCCACGCCGACGCAAACAGCGTTTCCTGCCGAGTTTCTACATAGCGAAATTTCGGCAGATCCCACGTACCTTGGGAATTGAGGTTAGGCGAAGCATGCGGACGGAACGTGACCAGTTCGTAATTTTTCTAATGAGCGACACATCATGAAAGGACGCTGACAATAATTTAGGGGCGAAGCTCCTTATGGCGTGGCTTGGGCGTCCCTCGTAGTACGTAATCACCAGTGGCACATACCCGAAATAGGTATAACATTTGACCTCCAAGGTGGTGCCTGTGAGAGATTTCTTCTGTGCGTTGTTTAACAATAAAAAATAGTGCTCAATATACATGCCAATGGCTGCTAATGGGGAATGAGAGACAGGAGCATTCGGCTTTTAGTCAACGCGCACGCTGCGATCCTCATTGGCAGCTATTGGCATGTACATTGAGCACTATCGAACAAGAAAGGGTTGCTACATTATACTCGCTGGGTGTAACCTCCTTAGTTTTAGAAAGGTTTAGCGAGCGTTGAGCCGCAGGGCCATGAATACAATGAATTATTGTATACCATGAATGAATTCGAGGTGGTTAAAAGAGGGAAGCCGATACGAAGCGCAAGCCGTAAGAAATTAAAAGCTGAATCCTCCTGTCTCTCGTTTCACATTAGCAGCCACTGGCATGTACATTGAGCACTATCTGACAGGAAAAGGTTGCTACGTTATACTCGCTGGGCGTAACCTCCTTGGTTTTAGAAAGGTTTAGCGAGTATTGGGCCGCAGTGCCATGAATACAGTGAACTAGTATATACCATGAACTCAAAGTGGTTGAAGGTGGGAAGTAGACCCGAAGCGCAAGCCGGCAAGCCGTAAGAAAGTGTGTGTGTGCCACCTCTCGTTTATTCCTTGGAATGTCCACTGAATGGCGGTGCTTCTATATGGGAAATATATGATAAAAAGTTTCGAGATAGTGAGACTTGGAGTGTATAATAGATGGACGAAGGGACACACAGACAGATGCATGGATGGACGCATGAACGTACGCAGAAGCGGATGCATGAACGAACGCAGGGACGGGCGCACGAACAGACGCATGGACGGTCACACAGACGAACGCATCGCATGGACGGGTGAATGCTTCGCCTCACTCTCCATCATTCACTCCGTGGATATGCTGCCATTTTTTGATATGTTGCACGCACAGATATATGTTGAAAAGTTGCAGATCTTTATATAACCAACCGTTGCCGCTTGCGCTACGATTCTAACAGGTATATGAGCATTAGCAACATCAGAAGCGGTCTGCTTAGATGCAGTGCTAGTGCTTGCAAGAATGGCCACCCTGGACACTGCTACATAAAGCAGCTTCAGCGCATGGCGCCCTAATACAATTGGCGTTAACCTGACGTGACGGTTGTGTCATATATGAGTACATATGTAGGCTATTTAAAATAAGATAGCCAGCACAGCGACCACGACTGCCGTTTCTCGAACATAGGCTCTGTTTGAAAAGCAGTTCCGAGACCTTGCGCGGCTCTTTGGTAAAACGAGTGAATGCCCCGCTGAATGCTTGGGTTCAATGCTTGCTTTGACCCTGACATTCATATTTTGCAATCATTGGGGCAAATCTGCCAATGACATGTTTCCTTTAACTCGTACGCGGTAAAATTGCCCACGTATATTCCTGTCGTTCCTCGGTACATACTATGTGTGAATCGACTTTGGCACATACCAACCTACCAGTGGCACATGCCCACCCACTGTTATTGTTAATTATTAACGTCTTAAACAGCACTTCGAATTCGCAAAACCATCTTACCCTCCCTTCTTGTTTTTGCCTCACGCCAACTTAATGGGGTGGTCACGATAGTACCCAGACGCAAGCGGCTACACGTTTAGAAACGCATTTGAAGTTTTAAAAAATGCCCAGTAAGGAAACGCAATTGAGTTACAGATGACAACGCGGCGATGAGCGCCAATGTCAATACCACCACCAGAGTAAGCCTTAGTGCTCGCTGCTTCACTTACACACACCATTCCCTTTGGCGGCCGATAGTGTAATTTTTCGTTCGTGATAAGTGCATTTACTGAAGGCTCAAGTGTGACAGTTC
Source organism: Rhipicephalus microplus (assembly GCF_043290135.1). Classification (NCBI taxonomy): domain Eukaryota; kingdom Metazoa; phylum Arthropoda; class Arachnida; order Ixodida; family Ixodidae; genus Rhipicephalus; species Rhipicephalus microplus. The sequence goes on from NC_134708.1 coordinate 95,328,708, forward strand.
TGGAGAACAGGCTCGTTTAATAAATTCACTTTGCTTCACGTGTCCACGCGAGCTCCATGTCTACTGCCCTCGTTATACAACCTCTGGTAAATTACTTTGTTTTCCGCAGTGTGCTCGTGGCCCGGAAAAGTTGGGCGAATTCGTGAAGAGCACCACATCAGTGCCGCATTATCGGATCCATATTTTCTACAGATTACGAGATAAATTGTTGTGCTCTTTTCTATAGATCCTTGATACAGAAAAATCATTTAAAATTGACGAGAATATCACTTTTTACCAGAAGATCACTTAGATAATCACGCTGATTGCTTCGGAACAAGGGTCATTTTAACGCAGTTAAGTTTATGTGGTGGTTGTACATGAACAAATTTATCGATAGCTTCTCCTGAACCAAGGCAGAGAAAGACGGCGTTCAGCTAACTTAAAATAACATTTTGAAAGCCCGGCAGCTAATCAATATTGCTCACATCTACGTAAGAATTTTTACGTAAGTCTAAGTGTGTTTTATGTTAGTTGTTATATGCTACAGCTGCCTAAACATACTCGTTTCTTAGCTATGGTGACACAAACGCGAGTTGGGCTTTCACCCGAAAAATAAAACTGCAAGGCTCTGTCCGAGTGTCACGTAGCGTATACCCACCAGGACATGCACCGATTATTGCCTCAGCGATCACTTACTTCCGCTGCGGTGTTGTGGAGGGGACTCCCCTCAATACGTGTGGATGTGCTGAATACAAGGGCGATTAAAGTAGCAAGAGACTAGTCTGCGCATTCGTAACCACGCCGATGTCAGCAGCACATGAGCTCAGGCTTAGCATCTGCGTTGGGAATGCTTCCTTATCAATTGTAATGTTGTGATTTAGAAAGTGATCAGGTCCTCGTCAGAATTGAGTTCAACCCGGCTTCACCGACGTTTTTTAAATAAAAGCAGCATGCACTCAACGTGCGTGCATCGTGGCTCGACTGTGTGCACTCGCGGTCACGACTGCAGCGTCTCTACTCTCCTTGAAGTTGCTTTTATGTCGTGAGGAGTACATAAATATATGGCGCACGAAAACAATATGCATGCCCTAATTTTCAGGGCAGGTGCGCATAACAGCATCAGAATACGCGTCTGCGTTGACTAAAATGATCCATTCTATATTTCATTATCCAGCTTCAAGGCTATTATGCGAGGCAGCAGTACATTACTGTACTTGCTAGGAAGCCTAAAAGACCGCTAAGTGGTTATGTAGGCTTCCTATATTTTGCTACATTTAAGTATAACTTAAAAGTGTATATCCCCGTTACAGTGCAAAAAGAATCTTTGTATCTGTCACTATACTTCATTTTCCCGTTTATACTATTATCTATTTACACGTTTCGACCTGTTTCCAGTCTTTTTAACCAGCGAAGGTTTAACATGCGACGCTTATATCTATTGCGAGCTTGGACACATCGAAGTATTTCGTGCTGCAGCTAAACTGGGCTTCATCTATCACCACTTTTTAGACGAACCTGCTTCAAACTCCGCATTTCGTGTTTTTCCTGCAAGGATGTTAGCACTGCCTAAAGTACTTCACGGGTAGTGGTACATGTTGCAGCAGGTATCATCGCTAACTATAAAAGCTTCCAAAACTTGGCGGAAAACAATTGCAAGCATGGAGATCCTTGAGGGGGCGTGTGCATGCAAATATGATATCCGAGAACTTCAACAAATCCCTATTTTTTCATCCCTATATTTACATACATCTTTGCTACAAAAATACCAAGGCCTCACTATGAAGCACCAAAGAGTCAAGTGGAGGAAAAATGCAATTTTCGAAGCTTTATTTCAAAGGAACAGGGGAAAAAGACAGAAAGGAAAGGATTTGATGTCTAATGGTCTAGAAGGGTATGTTTTCTACCCTACTCATAGTAGAGGTTTGTGGGAGCTTTCATTATAATAAAAAGAGAGAGGGGAGAGCACGCACACTTTTCCTTTGTTGTAGAGAGCACGCACACACAAATTCATACGTCTCATAGTGATTAAGACATCATCAGTTTATATTCGCCGATGTGAGTGTCACGATTTAAAGAAGAGGAGCACCGCTTTCGTCGCCTTTACCCGCGATGATCTCAGGCTTTCAGGACGACGATGCAGATTTGTTTTCGCCGTCATTTGTGTGCTATCTATGCGATGGAGTGTGAGCGCAAGGGATTTTTTCTTAGCAGTGCATATAAAGCGAGAATAGTCACTGAATATGTGCTGTTGTGTATCTTCGCTTCCACAGTCAACATAAAAAGGGTTGTTAGTCATATCGATACGAAAGGAGAATGACTTTGCAAAAGCCAAATATAGTCATAAATGGCAAAGTTGACTGATGTGGGACCCCTCCGCACAAACCTGTGCCGCCTCCGTCTTGTCCCTGGTTAGCGCAACGTGACACGGCCACTTGCTTTATTACGCTTCCGATATGGAACAACGCCACCGCAGCTTCACCGGAGGCTTACGTCACCACTGGTGGCTATAAAATCCAAGATACTAAGCTCGGTCATCATACTTCTGTTATCTCAAACACCCGTAGAGTTAGTATGCTTGATCCAAATTTTTTTTTAGGTGCTATAAACAGTTACGTTCTCGCGTTGGGATACGCCCTTCATTGATCGGGCATCCACACTGGGATCACCTCGGCGTAGTCCAGCAGGTGTCTGTAGACGCATAGTTCTCCGGTTGTGGTGGTGGTGATTGCACAGTCTACTTGCTGCATTGCAAGCGGAGAAAGTGATTTTCACGTGGCCAATCAAACTTCGCCAGCCAGTGCCAGCGTGTGATAGCAGAATTTCCTCGAGACTGTCATCTGGAAGCGCTGACCGAACAGCATAATCAGCCTGTTCATTGCCTATCAGTGATTTCGCAGCCTTCGCAATGGGACGTATTTTTTTTTCAAGCGCAGTATGGAAGGTACACCTGATGGTCATATGGTCGCCTTAGTGGAGAGGCCAGATGGTCGTAGGGTCACCTTAGTGGAGAGGCGGGTTGCAATAAGGACCCTATAAGCTGCCTTGAAAGGGAGGGGCAGGCTGCAAAAAACATTCGCCCCCCCCCCCTTCCCTGAAGGGTGAAAGTGATTCCAGTGCATGCCTATGTCTCCTATTTTATTTACCTTCAAAACTTCACGACGCTTCCAAACGCATTTCCTTGCTATAAATCCGTCACCGTAGTATGAAGGTAATGGTGCTCAGCTGCTGACGCAAAGGTCACCGTTTCGATCCCGCGGCCGCGCTGTTCCCATTTGAATGGCGGCGATTTGCTAGAAGCGATTGTGTTGTGTGATGTCACGTCAAAAAACACAAGATGTTCAAGATTTCGGGAGCCCCTTGCTCCCTCGGCGTCCCTCATGATCAGAGTGGGCTTTTCAGCCGTTAAAACTTCAGATACAAATATTCTTATTCTTTGTTCGTTCATTACTTCAATTATTAACTAATACTCTCAGTACTGTTGTACGGATCTTTCAAGAGTAAATATTTTGGTGCTTCGAAATCTTTGTTGAAGTCAGACCTATGCTTCGTGGCGTGCACATTCGTCATGATACGCTGATTGCTCGCCTGTGTCCAATTACTAGAGGCCAGATATTTAGGCCGTGAAAACACGTTTGACGCGCCAAAAATAGGCAGGCAGAACACAGTTTAGGCCTCCATCGACAGATATTGAGGCACAATAAAGTTTTACAAAATCTCAAGTAATCAAAAATTATACACGTGCGCCTCTTGTATGTACAAAGCAAAAGCATAGAATTTTATAGGAAGACGAAAATGCGCCAACAGGGGAACATAACTGAAGCTCGTCCGTTTGGCCACGTTTGAAAAGCAATATACGGTCACTCATCTGGCATAGTGAGTTAGGTGTTTACTGTCCATTCAACATGATATAGGTTCTTTTTCCCTCTGTGTGACTGAGAAGACAAACACGTGAGCAGATTGTAGGATGGTCAAAAGACCGGAAGGAAGTGATGCGTCGTATTGACATGAATATCATTGCGTAGTCTCAATATCAGCCCTGTTTGTGCTAACCGTGAGACGTAAGTTACAAAAAAGCAACAGCACCGTGCACATTGCAATTTCTTTTTATGTTTTCTTTTCTTTACCCTGACGGCTCATCATGGCTTAGCGTTCGCAACCAGCTCACGCCACGTCAGCGCTGCGACGTACAGTAGTTCGGCGCACATCACTTCGATGTTTATGGCATTTTTTCGTATAAGCTGGTGGAACAAGCGAACGATAGGTTGAACTCCACAGAGTTCCTGAGAGTCAACGTTGCCTAGTAGTGCGAACAAGTTCGGTAGACGCTTGAACTTCAAGAGTAGAATGGTATAGCGCAATCACGCCCTCTTCGCATCACCTTCTCAACTAATAGCATAGTTCAGTTAGTCAGTCAACACCGAACTTTTACGAGAGGAAAGTGTGCTCTGGCATCAGACACTTTCACACTGTCTTTGAAAGCCTACTGCAAGTACGATTGCGACGAACTCATCACGATGCAAATTTTCGTTTTGTGAGTTGACAAGATATCCACCAAACGTGCGTAAAACGACACGCGCATCTGCGCAGCCACACAAGTTGTATACTGTTGTTGATAAAGACATATAGGTACTACTCGGTTATTTGCACGTGATAGGGCTTTAAAGCAAACGCTTCTTTGCCCAATCCACTGGCTTCGACACCTGCTACAAGTGTACTCTTCTTTTTCAGGCAGTGGTGTGTGTTAATGACACATGCTATATTACTTGACCACAATGTAGAGTTTTGAAGCAAGTGTGAGTATCGATGTTACTCTATGATATAAAAGTTGCTTGTCATGCGTTCAGTTTCAACTCAAATCACCGGTTTCTTGTTTTTCTCTATTTGCATGTGTCTCGAATTTCCTTTCAGGCACCACGCTTAGTTTTTGCGCACAACAATAATTTGAACTTCGCCGCACATATATCTGGAAATACAGCTCTTTGAGGCTATTACTTCAAACTGCACTCTAATTCAAAATATCATGTTAGAATTCACACACCTGGTGATTTCGAAAATAGGCATTTCTAGGCACCAATACTCATTTATAAACAAATTCCAGCAGTAAGCATTTGTAGCCAATGGAAAAAACACTGTTAACTAGAAGAGACGAAGTGCGAAATGTGGTCAGTGCTCGTTCTGTCTGTTCTTTCTTTGTAGTTCGTCTCTTTTCTTGTTTTACCACGTATGACCAACTATACCAATGAAACACACTCACGGGAAGCATTCATGGGCAATATAAAAACACTACAGAACCCTTTCTTAGACTCTGATTCAGCTCGAATATCAAAGTGGAGTGACAGGAACACAATGTGCAAAATGGGCATTTGACAAAAAAACTAATCACTACTTATTATTGATTGTAATATCACCTTCTTTAATTAAAAACGTTTAGTCACAAATAACTCCTATGTGATTGAGCAAATCGAGCAGTTGGAGCCCTTGCGTTCCCAACCTTGCTTAGATCATCGTTCTTTATGTTCTCTAAATATTAGTTTCCATTATGTCCTAATGTGTACAAATGCAATATTGGCATATAAATTCGGCTAAGCGTTGACCACATACTAGCGAGGGACTCATAGTTTCATCTGACCGATTGAATACTCAGACTTGCACCTTGTTTGGAGCAATCTATTGTGAGCACTCCCTTGGTGTTTGTACGAAAAACAGAAAAGTAGAAGTTTAACTGTAAGTGTTGATATAACACATAAATTAAAGGCTGAACTGGAACTGCCTATTCGTAATATCACATTCTTTATTTTAAATGAGCGTATATCCTGTTGTTCAAGGCTTTTTTCTTGGCAATGAAGGTTGGCGAGGGAGTTAAAATCAGGTTTCTATGTTTGTGTGCCGAGGCACTCACTGCTCAATACGTATACTGAATTTTCGTAAAGTTCAGGCAACCTTTTTTAAGAAACAAGTAGACGAGAAAAAATATTTGTTACAGCAAATGCTACTCATAATGCTCAATGTAACATCGGTTAAGACAAGCCTACAAAAGTGTCCACTCACCTCTTTCATGTCCCAATGTGTACCACGTCCCGGAGCAGTGAAAGTTGGCAATGGCATGTTGGTACACGAAAGTAGCAATGTGGCTAACAGGAGCTCTCTGTGCATACTGGTGAAGTTTATTCCTCATCACCTAAAGGGGACTTGAGTGAAAGTTATCTGATCTGCTATTTTTTGTAGCGTGAGGCGTTGTAACAATACATGCTGCTACGTCAAGAACAATAGAAAGCATTGTTAGGGCAATATTTGCAACCGTCATGCAATTCATACATGCATTCAAGGCACTTACAGCTTGCAATGATAGAATTCTCCATCTGATTTCAGCAGTTTAAAAAAAACCGCTAAAGAGATTTCATCAGGAATGTCTAAAGCTTTTTTCTAACACACGTAGATATATACTGACTATTCATTCATCTTTATAAGAAAAATTTGTTTTTTTTTCTAAACTTGCACAACATTTTACCTTGTTGCCCAACGTGTTTGCGCGCAAATCAAAACGTGCGCTTCAAAGTGAGTTCTTGGCAGTATGTCCCCAAAGTATTATCCCGCTTTTCAACACTCGTCAAACCACCCAAGTCTGCCTTAATTCATATAGTAAGTGAATTTCACTAGGTTAGATAGCACACGGACAGCATATAAACACACACCTACCTCCCCGAGCCTGATAGTAGAGATCAAAGCATCCTATCAAACTTGAAGGTGTACATGCACGCGTAAGAGAGACCGATAAGCAAGCTAACCACAAAACATAAAATGTGGCACAATCTTCTTACTGCTGGTGCGTGTCTTAGTGCGTTTTATTTCCGTATCAGAAGGCTAGTTCACACATTCGGTCCGTACTGGAGAGTACAGGATGCTGTAGATGGGTTTAAACCAGCAGCATGCATCGTAAAGCTGATAGACAAAACCCTTTTCAACATGGCGTTTTAGGTTACGTAGGGTGAAAGGCGGGACCAGTTGAAGCAAGAGCCAACAAGTTCAAGTGTTTTCATCTATTGGGCCCCGTTGTTAAACGAATTAATCCCTCATTATTCGGTAGCACTCCTTGTGGTCACGACAGAACGACTTAACGTGACGCTCACGAAATAAATAAAAAAATATATGGCTTTCGCAATTACTGATCTCAACCCAAGTAAATGTTTTATCAGTTTATGACAATTGATTGGCGTTGTCAGAGAGATCGCACTGTGGCAAGCTTACTTGATTGCCATTATTTGTATCCAAATTTGGATTCCGTAAGAAGCCCCAATTGTGCATTGTGGCCGGTGTTCGGTAATGACTATTACCGTGATGTTTCATCTGCTCAAAACCAGAGCAGATGAAGAGTGATTAAAGTATGCGACACACTATTGTAACTCTTCTGAATCATGATGCGTGCAAAAATAGTTCACGCAATTTAGTAATGAGCCAAATAAATTTCAAACGAAGGTGAACAAATAATGCAGAAACCGGTATGCAGATACTCTGAGGCACGAGAATGAAGCTAAGCTTCATGAAGGTACTCTGAGGTGGTTAATAATGTATATAGAAGATCAAGTAGAGTGCAGAGAGGAATTATCGAGCGAAAAAAAAAAGATGCCGCGGCAAAGAATTTCACAGTAGTCAACAGAAAATAACGAACATTTCTAGAGTACAGCGACAAATTTTCTCGTAATCTTTGACCCTAATATTCATTGTTCTCATGATGATGGCAGACCCAGAGCTGGGCAGAAATAACCGTAAAGTAACCCGGATTACAGGTTTCGAAATACACGGTTGGGAAGCTTAAACTACAGATACTGAGATAAACTTGCAATTGACCCTGATGGGGTATATCAGAGATGCTCGTGCAAAAAGATGAAAAAAGTATTCCAGATTACAAATACACCAATACAGATACTGAGATATATTTCTTTGTGTCGAGGATAGTCATATTTCGTACATATTTGTTGTGTGCAGCATATTATTGAAAAGCAAGGCGCATTTAAACTTGAAGATAAATTTACACATTATTTTATCACCGTACTCTGAGTGCCGTACTGTGAGTTTCATCACCGTACGTCAGTCGAGGCGAGGAGAAGCCACGTATCGAACCATTCGTGTTAACCGTGCTGAAGGTTGTATTTTATGTACCCTAGGTACGCGCCGGTTTATGCCGTGTTGACAGAGCAGAGGGCTTAGGAGTGAGTGAGCAAACTTTATTTAACCAGCGGGTTGAGGCGTGGGCCTAAGCCGCGCCAGGGGCGGTGGAGAGACCCTGTCTCTCAGCCGCCTCCCGTGCTCGCTGCATGGCCCATATTTGATCTGTCCGATCTGAGCTGATCAGCTCGGCTCTCCACCACGCCCCAAGCTGTTCTGGGAAGACTGCATTGGTGTCCTGTATCTGTGTGCATTCTATTAACATATGCTCTAGGGTGGCGCGTATAATGCTACATAGTTTACACGAGTCATCTGGGTATAGTTCAGGGTAGATGCGATTTAGGTGCTTCGGGTTGGGAAATGTTCTAGTTCGAAGTCGCCTCCAGTCAACCTCCTGAGATCTGTCTAATGTGGAGCTAGGTGGTGGAAAGCTGCACCTCGACTTTTGGTAGAATTGGATAATGTCGCAGAATCTAAACATTCTGTCCCTTTCCCACCACTCATCTCCTCCCAGTACCTCATGTGAAGCTCCATTGCGAGTGCGGTAAGTGAGACCTTGCGCTACGCGGTGAGCCTCCTCGTTGAGGTTGCGAATGAGGGACGCACACGGGGTGTGGGCTGGGAACCATATAATATACCTTTCTTCGAATTCCTCGGATGATATGAGATTTGCCTTGCGGAGGACTATGTTGGCTGCCTCGGGAGATATTCTTCCCCGTGCATAGTTACGGATTGCCGACTGCGAGTCGCTGATGACATACCTGCACATTGGGGAAATTATGGCCCTTGCAATAGCCACCTCTTCCGCGATTTCTGAATTATCCGAGCGTATGGAGCACGCGTTTAGAACTTAGTCAGGGCAGAATCCCCGAACTTAATCAGGGCAGAAGAAAAAGCCGCGCTAGAACTCTACTTAAGGCCTACGGCTTAGACAAGGAGGCGTTGTTAGTAGACGCAGCGGAGTACCCTAGTCACAAATCCTACGTTGCGGCAGTAATAAACACCAACCGCAAATGCGTAAACGCGTGCTCCATAGCTCGGATAATTCATAAATCGCGGAAGAAGTGGTTATTGCACAGGGCTTAGGACGCGCTGAAACATAAGAGCCAGCCCTTTTGGTGGACGAAAATTCTCTATTTTTAATCTTCTACAAATACATTACGGAGTGGGGAGGAAGTTCATGAGTTTATGTTGAGTTTTATGACAGGCCTTCTTAACATTTCGAGAAAAGGCCTAAAGGGATCCTGCAACGGTTTTGAAAAGTTTTGCGAGAGTTCAGGCTGGAGCACCATCATAACAATCACACCACAGACTTAGAAACACGCCGTGTACCAATGCCACTACAGACAATTTTATCATATTTTCATTTTCCCCTCTGCCTCGCCTCCTCAACTCATGAAGCACACTGGCCTGACTTGCGATCACAGAGCCTTCATGAGCGAGCTCGACGATTTCACCTTGTACCACTCTAGGCCTCTGAAATCGCATGCCGACCGTTTATGCGCGCTCTCGGGGCCATCACACAGTGCGCCTGGCAGCACCTGCCCGTCTGGCGATAAAGACAAAGATCACGAAGTGGTTCGTATCTGCTCCGACAGGGGCGACAATCCTACCAGGCGATCTTTCTTCCACGCAGTTAGAGCCCATGACAGCCAATCAAATAAGCAGCCACGGTGACGCAGAATTTGTTGCTCTGAGAATAAGTGGTTGAAAACGCGTTTGGCCGAGTCGCACCGATCTGCAGCGATTCGCTGCCTTGAATGGACCGACAACTGCCGAGAACATAAAATTAGATGTCTGCACAGATGGAAACATTGTCGCTCATGGTGACTGAAAAAACACTGTTTTTCTTGCAAAAGTAGAGTTATACTCTTATTTCTTCATTTAAAATTGTGAAATTATCGTGTGGCGCCACGTGGTGGCGGAAGTTTCAATTATCGTTGTGTCCAGTCATGTGACTGTAAATATAGTGTACGTGGTCGCCAATTTTTTCATTAGTTTTGAAATACTGTGTACTTATTTGTAGCAAAAGATGTCACTCCATAAAATATACATATAGGCGTGCGTTACTCGTACGCATAAAAGTGGCGTTGCCTTCGCATGAGGCAATGATCCCATGTTCGTCATCCCTCCTTGAGCAACTTTTCTGCGAGCTCATGAAACCGTGCACCCAGTTTCCGGATCGCTAAAATTTTTGAGCAGGGTGGTCTGTTTTTACAATTTGTCCAGTAAGTTACCTTTACTGCTGGTAGGTGCGGCCGCGCATATGCGCAGTGACGTTTTTGGTGACTTGGTTTGGCTCGTGTATCGAGAGAATAACGATGACGGAACAAGCAATCCACGACACAGGCGCATCAACCTTGCGCGTACGTAGCACCGTACAAGTGCAGAGAAGCTGTATAAAGCCACATAGACTCATTGTAACGGCTTTTTATTTTCCGACATAGTTGTAAAGCCCAGAACAAACATTGAAGGAACTCCTGCGAGAGCAGGACAATGACTGCATGCAAAAGTCGCCAGAAAGGCTACCGTTATTGCTATCAATTCTCAGCGTTGCTGGATTAATGGCCTCATCCTTGTGCGGAGCTTTTCAGAGGAAAAATACTGCCTATAAAATGACGTCATGCTTTCAGAAATAACTAGAAAACACTACGAAGTGCAAGCTTTATGCCACGCTGGAAAAAGCTGGGTCGACAAAAATGAGTTGTCCATCTCTTTGAAGCGTTGTAATAAATTACAGAGATTACGTAGAGCCTATATCGGTCTCTAAATGAGCCTTAGAATTTGGTTTACAGGCGCAATTTTTTGTAAAATTCCCAAGACCCTTTTAGGCTCTCTTTAAACATAAAACGCGTGTCTCCAGAGCCGGTATAGCTTAAGAAGCTTCGCTCCTAAATAGCGTTCAAAGAGAGCAGCGCTTATTTGAGATGCATTAGCCGATTGCCTACCTTTTGATAGCGTAGGTCTCTAAGCTTTTCGTGGGCACCACGTCGCGCAGACAAACAGGTGGGCTGGTGCACGTCATGTTCACCATGTTCTCGATTTTTGCTTTGCTCCCAGAAAACGTTGTCTCCGGTGACTACTCTTCACGCTGCGCCTAAGTGGCCTGGTTGGACGCAAAAAGTCAGATGGACAAAAAAGTGTGCACACACACACGCACGCGCAGGCACGCACAGACACACACATCGAAATATGAAGGAACGAGGAAATAAGGCCTGGTTTTTCTTGAATACACACACACACACACACACACACACACACACATATATATATATATATATATATGAAGTCTAACAAACAATAACACCAAGGCAAGTATAGGGAAGGTTATTAGACGAATCGTAAGGTAAATGTCAAGAAAAAAATGAGGGTGAAAAGATAACTTGCCGTGGGTAGGAACCGAACCTGCGACTTTTGAATAACGCGTTCGATGCTCTACCACTGAGCTACCACGGCGGCTATTCTCCTGGCCACTTTATTGGGTCTATATGTGAATTCAAACATGGCAGTGTCAGTGCCATCAGTAGCCATGGTGGCAAGTGTAGCAGACTCTTTTATTAGCCTGTGTGGCGCCACGCAGCTCAAGAACTTATTACGAGCTGGCAGCTAACAAATAGTCCTTTGTATACAACCTAAGGCACGAAGTCTGCCAGTACGAGACCCTCGTTAATGAATAAGAGAAAAAGTGTATACTTACGGGCTCGTTTTTTCCGTGTTTTGGCACAATAATAATGAATTCAAACAAAGAATAATGCCAAGGAAAGTATAGGGGAGATTATTATACGGAGTCGTAAGGTAAATGTGAAGAAAGGAACGTGTGAAAACCTAACTTGCCCTGGGCAGGAACCGAACCGGTGACCTTCAAGTAACGCGTTCGATGCTCGGCCACTGAGCTACCACGGCATATATATATATATATATATATATATATATATATATATATATATATATATATATATATATATACATATATGTAATGAGATCTAACAGACAGTAATGCCAAGGAATGTACAGGGGAAGTTATTAGAACCAATGGAATGTAAATAAGAAGAAAGAAAAGTGGATGAAAAAATAACCAGCCTGCTCACGGCTGGTTATTTTTTCATCCACTTTTCTTAATTCTTATTTACATTCCATTGGTTCTAATAACTTTCCCTGTACATTCCTTGGCATTACTGTCTGTTAGATCTCGTTAATAATGTGTTAAAATACGGAAAAACGAGCCCTTAGGTATACACTTCTTTCCCTTATTTTCATTGAACGAGGGTCTCGTACTGGCAGACCTGGTGTATTTAGGTTGTATAAGAGGGACAATTATTCAGCTGCCCGCTCATAATAAGTTCACGTGCTACGTGACGCCAAAACATGCGCATAAGAGTGTTTTCACACTCGTCGTTTGGCATATAGATGGCGCTGACTGTCACTCCTACTTCTAAATTCACATATAAACCCAAAAAAGGGGATGGAGAAAAGGCCGCTGTGGTGCTCAGTGGTTAGAGCATCGAACGCGTTATTCGATGGTCGTAGGTTCGTTTCCTGCTTATGGCTGCTTATTTTGTCATCCACTATTCTTTCTTCTTGTTTACATTCCATTGGCTCTAATAACTTCCCCTGTACATTCCTTGGCATTACTGTCTGTTAGATCTCAATAATAATGTTTGAAAACACAGAAAAACGAGCCCTTAGGTATGCACTTCTTTCCCTTATATATCTATATATATATATATATATATATATATATATATATATTGCAATTACTCCTTTCAGCGGTGGTGTGTACACATCAACTTTATTGAGATAAAAACGCCCTTCGTGTGTGTAAGTTCTTTTTAGTAGCTCGAAACTCAGTGGTATAGTCGCAAAGGCTTCCCACGTGGCCCTTAATAGTCATATAACTTTACTGCGTAGCATACTGCTTAAAAGGATCACTTTGCTCGGGACACTACCATATTATATGACTGTTGGATGTGCCTCGTTCTAGAACCAGTGTGAAGACATATCTGGTATTATATTAAGTGCAAATGAACTGATCAATAGGATACGTGCACTCTCGCTGTGGTAGAAAATAATTAGCATAGCCGTCCATTCTTATTACGTAGATGAATGGGGATCCGCATCACACTCTGTATTGTAATGACCTCTTGGCATGCCTACTGCATTCAGCGTGCATGTTGACAATATGTTGTCGTTTTATTTTGAGCATTATTGCGCAATAAAAAACTTCCAGAATGCATGAACTTGCAAAACACACAGTATCTACGGAAGTAGACAAAAGGAGCCTGTCTGAAGTATTTTTAGGCAAACGATAGATTGTCTGAATATACGTGCTTGTAAAGGCTATAGAAGGTTTCATCATTTCAAATGTTTCACTAACGCGTAAGATGAAAGTTTACTGGTACGAACGAACGATGCCGATATCAGTGCTTTCAACAGAATTCCGGCGAAATTGGTTCGTGTGAACATGCCACTCTAAATGTGTTTACAGATTTAGAGTACAATCTGCCTTTGTCACCAGAACATTGCTGAGAACCACCTGCAAGGGTGTGCATCTATAAATCGCCGTACTAGCTTCAAATACCAGAAGTAAAATGAAACTAGACATCACTGAGATGCCTGATTTGCAAACCGTGAACACAGTGATGAAGTGACCGAGAATCGACAAAAGACAGAGGACTGTTTCTTTGTGGTCTATTTCTAAGAACCCTGCAGTACCAACTTGTCCAAACCAACAATCTTCTGCATCACTCATGCAATAGCAACGCCATTTATTGATAGCAGCGATCAGTCTGAGCGGAGAAAGACTCTCTAAAGTTGACCTAAATGATTTCTCGTATAAATGTATGGCTACTAAAACGATGTTCGTGGAACGGTTTTCTCAAAATTATTCATGAAGTATTTACCCATGGAGCAAGGCCCGCAACTAGATGCCGTTTGTTTTGCTCCCATATTTGTCATATTAGCAACAGCCTTGTATTTTATTACGGTGTTAAATCTTGCCCTTTTTACAAATTTGGAAAACAAACAGCTTGAGCAAAATCTCTTCGCGCGCAATCATTGGCGCTTCATTTTTCACTGAAAGGAAATACTACAACAAATTAAATTACTTTTGGGCTACTTTCGCAGATTATAGTGTAGGCTTATGAAAGCCTAATATTTCATATACCATTCACTCCACCTAGCCGTTTCATAAATAATGCCAACGTAGTTTCATATATTCATTTAGTGCGCAAAATATGAAAACGTATAATTCATCTTGAAATGTTTTCATGTTGATCATAGTTATGCGCTTTTTAGTATAGGAAATTAAACCACTAGTTTTCGGTGATACTTCCGTCCTTGAAATTATAACAAATTCGCAAGGATGCATTGTGTGTGACTTATTTTTTAAATGTGCCTGACATCAGGTGCTCCATACATTTTTCAAGCAATAAAACTCCCTATCGCACTCCGCACAACACAACATGACAAAAAAACACATGATGACAAACCTACTACAACATTGTTCACTATCGATTCATTGCGATTATGTGTCTAAACTAAACTATTTCATCCGTTCATTACAACACCTCTTCTTCAATATATATCACAGAATTATGATGAACGTTTTTCTTCATTTGTTTTACTTTCTTCTTTGAAGAAATTCAGGATTTTATTTTGGTAAATTCAGTTGCAAGCAAGTGTCTTTTTTCAGATACAAGTTGTACATGGTGTTTTTTGATGAACCCTTATGTCTATATGGCCACGTTCTATTTCCCAAGTTTTTGTTATCGTCCCAAAACACCACAAGATTCTCAGCGCAAACCGCACCTGCAGTTTTCGAGAAGGTTCCGGCCTGTAGTAGATCATTTCGATAAGATCACGCCCACTGGGCGAACTGTACAGATTGTTCTGGAACCTATGCCACCGCCAGCGATAACGCTAGAACATTCGACGGCAAGAGTATAAATGCCGACGCGCTTCGCCGCTTGTCAGTTGTTGATCGAAGGCCGACGCTCCGTTCGCCGCTATCAGTCCGAGACTGCTATCTGTGCGAGACTGCTGCTGTAATTGGACTTTCCGTTTACCGGGCACAGGTTCGCCCAAATAAACAGTTAAATCCCAACACGAAGTCTCCTGTCTTCGGCCATGTCACGACCCCGTGACATCTGGTAGAGGTGCTGAGTCGCAATTACCGCCGTTGCCAGTACCGACAGATGGGACTGCGTGGCTTCGCCGTCATTGTACCGCGTCCACAGCCAGGAGAACGACCACGTGACATTGCCGACTACCTGACAGGAACTCGGTGGACACCACGAAGCCCTTCGCTTTCGCCGTCACCCAGCCGCCGCACTTCACCGCACCACCGGCAGTACTCTGGCCCAACGCGGGGCCGGTCTCCTAGCCGGTATCCGGGAAACTAAGGGCAGCAACCGGTGGAGGTGCGGTTGCTGTGCGACGAACTACCGAAGATCCTCCGACAACGACGATGCCGCGACGGAGCTTTCCGGTCACAACGCCAACCAGGCAAAGCCCTGACAGCGAAAGCTCACTTACCGAAGGTGGCCTGACGACGCAACATGGAAGCAGCGGAACAAGCCGACGCAGCCGTGACCCGACGCCACGCCCTAACTGTAATGCGAGACGGTGAACTAGTGACCTCGACGTTCTTATAGACGGCCACAGTGTGACCGCTCTCGTCGATACTGGAGCCGACTATTCAGTCATCAGTGGGTCGTTCGCCGCGAAGTTAAAGAAAGTTAGGACAGCTTGGAAAGGCCCTGAAATCCGCACATCCGGAGGTCATCTCGTAACGTCTGCAGGAATCTGCACAGCGAGAGTCACCATTAACGGCCGTATTTATCCTACAGACTTCGTAGTTCTACAGCGTTGCTCGAGAGATGTCATCCTTGGCATGGACTTCTTATGCCCCCATGGTGCTGTCATCAACCTCAAAACAAAGTCGATAACGTTATCCACAGAAGAAGCACTACCGCCGCGCACGCCGTCAGGACACCATGCCTTGAATGTGCTGGAAGAACAAGTCACCATTCTGCTTCGCTCAAGCGTCATTATTTCAGTCGGCGCTCTCAATTCACCTGACTTGGAAGGCGTCGTTGAAGGCAGTCAGCATCTGTTGGTCACCCGAAATATTTGCGTCGCAAGAAGAATTGTAGAACTGTGGGGAGGCAAAGCAACGGTTATGCTCACGAATTTCAGCAATGAGTACAAACATGTGAACAAAAGAACAACGGTCGCATACATCGAATAAATTGTCGAAGCCACCAGTGCTTTCGCCCTCGCCGATTCTGAGGAACCTACTCTGAGGAACCTACTCTGAGGAACCAAGCCCCTCCCATAGCTTTCGACGTCAATCCCAGACTTCCGAACGATAAGCAAGAACAGCTCAAGGCCCTGCTCCTGCAATACGAAGATTGCTTTTCGTCGTCATCGAAAATTTGGCAGACCCCAATCACAAAACATCGCATCATAACCGAAGGAAATGCCACACCACTCCGTCAGAGTGCGTATAGGGTTTTGACGCGAGAACGTGAGGCCATGAAGAGACAAGTTGATGAAATGCTGCGGGATGACATTATTCAGCCGTCCAAGAGTCCATGGGCATCCCCCAGGGTGTTAGTGAAGAAAAAAGATGGGACCTTACGTTTCTGCGTCGATTATCGCCGCCTGAACAAAATCACAAGAAAGGACGTGTATCCTCTCCCACGAATCGACAACGCACTTGATCTGCTCCCTAACGCCTAGTACTTTTCGTCAATGGACCTCAATACTGGCTATTGGCAAATCGAAGTCGACAAAAGAGACCGAGAGAAGATGGCGTTTATAACACCGGACGGCCTCTTCGAGTTTAAGGTGATGCCCTTCGGCCTTTGCTCAGCGCCTGCAACTATTCAACGCGTTATGGATACAGTACTGGCAGGATTGAAGTGGTAGACTTGCCTTGTGTACTTGAATGACGTCGTCGTGTTTTCCTCGAGTTTCGACGAGCATCTTCGGTGCCTTGAAGCTGTACTTCAAGCCATCAAGGCTTCCGGACTCACACTGAAGCCAGAAAAGTGCAGATTTGCGTATGAGGAGCTCTTCTTTCTGAGGCACGTTATGAGCAAGTCTGGAGTTCGTCTTGATCCACGGAAAACAGGCGCCATCGCCGACTTCCCGCCGCCCACTGACAAGAAAGCCGTGCGCCGATTTCTGGGCCTGTGCGCCTATTATAGGCGGTTCGTGAAATCTTCGCCCGCATCGACGATCCTCTCACTAAACTTACCAAGGCCGACGTGGAGTTCAAGTGGGAAACGCCGCAGGAACACGCTTTCCAAGAGCTTAAACATCGCCTCCAGACGCCTCCGTTACTTGCCCATTTCGACGAATTCGCCGAGACAGAAATACATACTGACTCAAGCAGCGTAGGTCTTGGCGCTGTTCTTTTGCAGAGGGCTGATGGACTTGAAAGGGTTATTAGTTACGCCTGCCGATCGCTATCCAAAGCAGAAGCAAATTATCCCACAACAGAAAAGGAGTGCTTCGCCATCATCTGAGCTACGTCGAAATTTCACTTCTACCTCTACGGCAGGCCCTTCAAAGTTGTGAGCGACCACCACGCCTTGTGTTGGCTAGCCACCTTGAAGGACCCTTCAGGTCGCCACGCACGATGGAGCCTGAGACTTCAAGAATATGACATTACTGTCATTTACAAGTCCGGCAAAAAACACTCCAACGCCGACTGTCTCTCTCGTGCGCCTGTCGACCAACCGCTACCCGACGACCCGGATGACGACTACTTCTTGGCAACGATAAATTTCGACGACTTCGCTGAACGACAGTGGGCCGACCCGGAACTTAAGGCGCTAATAGAATACCTCGAAGGCAGGACCGCCGAAGTCCCGAAGGTATTCAAGCGCGCACTTGCGTCGTTCTTTCTACGAAACGGTCTTCTACAAAAGAAAGACTTTTCACCGCTTCGACCTAAGTACCTCCTTGTGGTGCCTTCAGCTCTGCGACCAAACCTCCTGCAGACCCTGCACGACGATCCGACGGCAGGGCACCTCGGTGTTTCTCGCACGCTCGCGAGGATACAAGAAAGGTACTACTGGTCACGTCTTACAACCGACGTCACTCGTTATGTGAGGACATGCCGGGACTGTCAGTGACGCAAGACACCGCCAACAAGGGCAGCGGCACTTCTGCAGCCAATTGATCCACCTTGCCGACCTTTCCAGCAGATTGGTATGGACCTACTGGGGCCGTTCCCGACGTCGGCTTTCGGAAACAAGTGGATCCTTGTAGCTACCGACTACCTCACCCGCTACGCCGAGACAAAAGCCCTGCCAAAAGGCAGTGCACCCGAGGTAGCTTAGTTCTTCGTCAAAAATATCGTCCTACGTCACGGCGCCCCGGAGGTCCTTATCACCGACAGAGGAACGGCATTCACTGCCGACTTAACTCAAGCGATCTTGGCATACAGCCAAACAAACCACCGCCGGACGACAACGTACCACCCACAGACCAACGGCCTCACCGAGCGGCTTAACAAGACGATCGCCGACATGCTGTCAATGTACGTCGATGTCGAACACAAGACGTGGGACGCAATTCTTCCGTATGTGACCTTCGCATACAACACGGCGGTGCAGGAGACGACGCAGATATCTCCGTACAAATTGGTCTACGGAAGGAGCCCGGCAACGACGCTCGATGCCATGTTACCCAACGTCAACAACGTAGAAAACCTCGATGTGGGCGAGTACCTTCAATGCGCCGAAGAAGCCCGACATCTTGCGCGTCTCCGTATCAAGAATCAACAGACAACCGACAGCCACCGTTACAACCTTCGACGACGCTTCGTGGAATACCAGCCCGGTGAATGTGTTTGGGTGTGGACACCAATACGCCGACGTGGACTAAGTGAAAAGCTTCTGCGACGGTACTTCGGACCGTACAGGCTGGTTCGATGCCTCGGCCCACTTGATTACGAGGTTGTCCCCGACGGCATCACGAACTCTCAACGACGCCGATTGCGACCTGAAGTCGTTTATGTCGCGCGCCTAAAGCCGTTTCATGCGCGTTAACAAACTGAAACGGTGTTTCTTTTGTATTATTGTTGAATCGTAATTTATTCATTGTAGTTTCTTGCGTTAATATTGTACCTTCATCTTTAGCTAAAGCATCGGGACGATGCTTTTTTTTTCAGAGGCGGGCAATGCAAGGTTCCATTTCCCAAGTTTTTGTTATCGTCCCAAAACACCACACAATTCTCAGCGCAAACCGCGCCTGTAGTTTTCGAGAACGTTCCGGACTGTAGTAGATCATATCGATAAGATCACGCCCACTGTTGATTGATTGATTGATTTGTGGGGTTTAACGTCCCAAAACCACCATAAGATTATGAGAGACGCCGTAGTGGAGGGCTCCGGAAATTTCGACCACCTGGGGTTCTTTAACGTGCGCCCAAATCGATCACGCCCACTGTGCGAACGGTACAGATTGTTCTGGAACCTACGCCACCGCCAGCGATAACGCTAAAACATTCGACGGCAAGAGTGTAAATGCCGACGCGCTTTGCCGCTTGTCAGTTGTTGATCGAAGGCCGACGCTCCGTTCGCCGCTATCAGTCCGAGACTGCTATCTGTGCAAGACTGTTGCTGTAATTAGAATTTCCGTTTACCGGGCACAGGTTCGTCCAAATAAACAGTTATATCCCAACACGAAGTCTCCTGTCTTCGGCACGTCACGACCCCGTGACAATATACGTTATGTCGATTACATTTTTATCGTTTTGAATGAGTTCTGTACTATTTTATAAAACTACTTTTTGTTGGTTCTTTCCATTAGTGTTTTGTTTTTCTATATCCGAGCTTTAATACTTTCCTCACTTTTTTTTTACTCTTTTGTGGCTATTTGCCAGTATTTGCAAGTAATGAATAATGACAAATGACCAACAAGAGGTCCCCCTGTCTGTTTTGTAACTCTGGGACCTCCTTCTGTACTATAGATAAATAAAGAATTGAACTGAATAGAGTTGAACCTATCTTTCGCAACCTTTAGCAAACTTCATATGACGTTTTCCAAGAAGTTTCTCAAGAAACATTAGTCATTACTGCAACATGCGTATGCCTTCCTGCTCAATCTTGTGACTGTTCCAAGTGCACAAACTTCTTGACTTACTTGTTTCACGTCACAGTGCACACGATGTTCGGGAGACGAATATATCTTAGGAGGAATGTCAGCAGCTAAAAATATAACTATGGCTTACAATAACACGTCGTGCATTGTAACAAAAATACAGTGCAGGAAGACAAGGATGAAATGGGCACAGACGCTTTGTAAATTTCGCTTGACGTAAGTGTTCGCCAGCTGACTGGCATCCTCATGTTCATTGTATAGTGGCTGGTATTGATTACAGTATAAGACGTTCCTTCAATATACTTCCCATCGTCAGGAACAATAGATATACCTACTGTCACAAGGTTACGGTCAACTTTTCAAGCACAATGTCATCGATACACTTTTGTAAGTGATAGCGCTGCAACGACGAATTTCCGACTCGGAGGTAAGCGGTCCAATAGACGAACCGCAAGCGATCATTGTAAAATGAGCACAAAATGTCTAAGGTAATTATTTAAAGAATAACTCCATGTTCTTTTCTCCTTAGAAAAATCACTGCTCTTTTCAAATGCGAAAAAGAAGATTTCTTACTCACTAACTGAGGAATTCCTGTACAGTTCAAGATTTCCGGCTCACACATTAGCTTGTGAGCTGATTGTGAGCTAACCTTAATTGAATACCGCGCTTTTTTTCTTACTTTTATTACAGCCTCATAAATGAAGTTCCTGTTGTTTTTGAAAATTGTGCTCTCAAAAGAAGCATTTGTGCAATTCCATTTCCCAGCTTGTGTTTTGAAAATGTGTAGCCTATTCCTACAGAGTGTGTCTCCAAACACTGGTATAAGCGGAACCGAGTAACTCCGTGAAGAGCGTCGGGGAGGGGTATCAACTAAAACCCGCTCCCTGTATGCCTCCGTCATCCAACAGTTCTTATATTTAGACAAGAAAATATGCACGGGACTAGGAACTTAGCAAAGTCATCGCACATCCAACACTTTAAAAAATTACTCTGTGGTTGAAGTAAAACACTTGTCCTCTAGCATTCTCCCTACTCGGAGCAATTTTCGCACCAAACATCACGAGCAAAATTTTTGCTCAAGCTCAAAAAAACATCGTTTGTCATAGCCGGTGTAATTTTAACAGATACTTCACTCCGACGTACGGGAGAAATTGCTTGGCGCCGCCGGAGTATTTTTTACTGGCATTTTCCTCCAGCTGGCCGGAGTGATTATGTGGCACCTCCGTAGCATTTTAGCAGGTTTTTTTCACTCCGGCTATCCGGAGCTTTTGTTTGGTACCTCCGATGTATTTGAAAGATGAACTTACTTCGTCCAGACAGAATTTCAGTGAGGTGGATCGGTACTTTTTAAAGTGTTTCCTCCACTGTTTATTTGTTTTATACTGATCATATCACGCAATGGTTAGATGAAGGAAGTCCCAATTCTCATGCAATCACTGCAATCTCATGCAATAAACTTAATTCGCCCTTCTTATACATTGTCAACATATATAGCAGACCAGAAGAAAAAAAACCACCGCTTTAATGCCCTATTCGCCCGAGCTACATCCTCGGCAGGCAAACATACCCTCCCCATATTGGAGGATTTCTACGCCTCCCACCCAGCGTTAGGTTAAACCATGTCAACACCGAACGAGAGGGACCTCTGGTTCCCTATTCACGCCCATCATTTTACACTGAACAACAAACAACCTGGAGGAGCCTACCCATTTGGGAAACAGTGTGAACAAGGATACGTCCCCCGATCTTACCTTCACTCACAATGCTCCCATAACGGTTAGGACTAACACCCAAAATAATCTTCACAGAGATCATTACCTTATTAGAATTACTTTATCACTGAAACACAGACCAATTCCACCCTGTAAAGGGCTCGAAGGTCAAAGGCAGGTACGGTGGATATCTTTAGGGTAGCTGGCTCTCCGCTGTCACCTGCACAGCCGATCTTCGCCAGTGAGGGGACGCGTTCGTAGAGAGGGAACGAGGGCTTATTCACATTATAGTTGAAAGACAGAACTGTACAGATATTCAGCTACGTACAAATATTCAGCTCACTATTCAGCTTTTATTTACAATATGCTTCGGCTCTTACGGCTCTTGCTGCGGCTCTTATGCTTCGGCAATATGCTTCGGCCCCTTACATGGAAGTCCGAAGAAGGCGGGGACCACTCTTGCCACAAATCAGGTGACGTGACGTCTCAGTGGCCCACCCACCAGAAAGGGTGCCGAAGTCGGGCCACTCGTGAGGAGAAGAATGTGGGTGATAATGTCCAATGGTCATCACGAGTGCACCACACAATGACGCACCCGGCCCACGCCCAGAAAAAACCTCAGGGCGAGGAAGTATACAGTCCAGAGAGGAAAATTTGAGCTCCTCCGCGGTGATGGCTGCTGACACGAGCGTCAGCAGCAGTTCATGGCTGCTTTCAGCTACCGGCTTCCAGAACTCTCTTGGACATGGCAGTCCCAACGCTCGATCCCTGAGAACAGCTTCGACGCGTTCCCACGCTTCTGGGCTGTCGGTGCTTATGAGGAAATTCCGTGTCGGCGACGACAGCCCAGTCGAGAGGTTGGTTCCTAGAGAACCACCACATTGGTGCCGTCCCACGCTGTTCGAGCCCGTTCATCAAAAGGGTTGTCTCGCGAAGCTTTCGTTGAGGCCCGATCACTATCGGAAACATCTACAGGACAGCGCCTAGCTGACTGAGCACCGATGGGGAGAAAGCCTTCTCGCAGACCGGCTCACGCACGATCCTGTCTGTTGAGACGAACTATTGGGCCGAACGGAACAGCTCCTCCGCCGCCCGCAAAATCTTGGCTGGCCAGCGCTTCAAACCACTGGGTACGAAAGAGAATGGCTGGTGACGAGGGCAATTGCCTGGCGTGAAACCTCCAGCTGCGAAGTTGCAACCAACTCTCAAACCACCTCACAATGACTGACAACAGCCAAACGAACCACACAACACAATACTATGCCGTAGTCAAGTGAATTGGACTCGCTTAAAACCCCCCAGGCTTCTCAAAAAACAAAAACAAGTTCTACTCTGAAATTTCGACAGAATATTTGTGGCACCAAAGTTACAACATTCATGGATGTGGAGATATCTACTGAAAATGGAACAATTGGTCATGCGAGAAAAGCCCACAAAGGCAAATAAAATTTGGCCCCATATAACCATAAACACACTCTTTCAAAACTAGCTTTCTCCTACCATCCGCACGACTAAATTGTAACTTAGATCTGCTAACTTCATGGCTAACTTAATGAAACAAAACCAACTACAATGGTTTCACAGGAATGGTGCCTGAACATACACCTGTAACTGGGTGCATTCTTCATTCTCTTTTAACATACTTTAACAACGTAGGCGTGAGTACCTACTTGAAGGACACCCTGACGCCAATTAAAACTTTCTCACAACAAATCTAACTGTTTCTTATAACTCCTTACTACGCACCCTTGACCTCATCGTTCAGTAAGCTTACCGCTCAGCTCAAGAGTTCACATGATCTCTATAAGCACTCACTAAAATATCAAAAGGAAATACAACTCATGCACTAACACGCTCATTTGCAGGAAGTAGACTCATGTTAGGCCATGTTTTTAAAGAACACACAGGACTTTGCTGTGCACTCTTGCACGACATCACACTCTCATCCAAAGAGCGCTAGCATAATAACACGCATCTAACATAGGTCATATCCCTATACCCTACGCACCACTAAACACACATCTGAACGTAAATGTTCACAAATAACAAAAGGCAATGAAAAACAAAGCTAGTTGCCATACACGTCATGAGCACCTAACAAATCTTTCGTACGTTTTGCGCTAAAAACCCTCATATAAAGTGACTTTCAAGCATGAGCATTTCAAAAATTGCTTTTCGTTTCATTCTAAAACTTTCCTTAACGATGCTCGTTTACTTCGTTAAAGCTACATACAACTTCGCACTACACTCAAAAAAAGGCACGAAGTACCCAAACTTCGGCTCCCTTCGACAACGCTACCAGGCTTTCAAAACTAGCGGGCGTACACATTTTTATTCACGAATAACACGCTCTCACATAAAAGAAAAACTCACTGCGCGTAGTCAGCTGACTGATGCAGGCCACTGCTTCCAACTAACGCCTGACGGCTCAGTTAACAGCTTAACGAAAACCTCTTACAATGTCTTACAATGTCTGTCCTGTGTCACAGGACTTTTCCTGTGACACAGGACAAAGAGGGACATATGTCAGCTCACATATGTCCCTCTTTCTTCAATCGTACGTGCAGTGGCCGTGGTCTTCGCGGACTTTCATAACACCTGTGACTACACGGTGTACATGCTACCAGCTTAACTGCAGCGTTATGTCTCATTCGCAATTTCAGCCGAGTACAGCCAATTTGGCGAAGGGAATCCGAGCAACGTGTGGGAAAGAGCGGCGATGTCTTCTTTCTTATTCAATTTGACCCTTCTTCTAGAACCCGTTCGACACTCCTGTCCCCGCAAAGCTGTACATATCCGGCGTGCATTCTGTCGCGAGGATGTGTGCCATGCCCTATCCTTTCGCCACTGGAGCCTTACTTCATGCCACACATGCCTTTTCGTGGCACTGGCCGATGAGCTACCCTTCTTTTTTTCGTCCGGCTGCTTGCCACCTCTGTCATCTCTTTGCTTTGTCGCGTGCGCACGCTTCACTCTCTTAGGGCGACGTTTGCGACCGACCTTTTCCTCGCTACTAGGAGGTGAGCCTTTGGTTGCGTCTTCGGTGGAATCGCAACCTAAGGGTGCTTTTGCACTATCTTCCATTAAACTTCTGCAGTTCCATTTCTTGGCATTGTTGCCATGTCGGTCCGACTCCCCTGTGCTCAACGCACACTCGCGCGCACCTTGAAACGTTCTGTCGATAGAAGTAGCGACGACTCACACGGTGCTGACTGCATTCGCAAAAACCCACTCTTCTTTTATTTTCGCTTGGTGGCTTGGTTACATGCAGGGCATCTTGGACGCCGATGCAAAACGCCTCGTTTTGTCAGCTGCGCTCAAATGTTTTGAGCTTTCTTCAACCCGCGTAGTACTTTTTGTCTTGCTCGCGGCTCTCCAACGTCTCATGCACCTGCACCGCCTCTTGCGGCTTGTTTCCGAGTCTCGCGATCGCATCTCAGACTCGTGAACCCTCTTACTGCTTCCGTCAGCTGTCTCACCGGCGCAGTCTAAATGATTCTCAAAAAAATCATGTCTCTCACACTTTTGACAGGTGGACAGCTTAACGTGCTTAGGAACAGTGCCGTTGTTTTCCTTCGAATAGTCTAGCTCACATTGCCGGGAGCTGACTACAACCACACTATTTTTTCAACTCTCTGCATTCGCTGCTTCCCCTGAGCGTTCTCCAATGTTCCTGATCACTTCGAGCTCATTTGGAAGATCCACCGTCGCGACAATCACAGTTGAGGTCTGTACCAGCTTTTCTGCAGCTATCCTAGCTGGTTCGCTAGCATTTAACTGTCACAGCGCCGCGCCACATTCGCTCTGACCTTCAGTGACCTTTTTCATTAAAGCAGCATCTTTCGCAGCTCTCGCATTCGGTTCTTCTTCAAACTTGCTGCTGCTTTCACACATGCTAGCCTTCTCTGCGGCTCTGAACTGCATTGCACTCATTTTTTCTCGCACTTCTTGTGCGCTACACTTATGGATGGATGAACCTTCCGTCTTATTGCCTAAAAGTTCTGTCCAATAGTACAATCTCTAGGTCGAGTGCTCACTCACACTCTTTGCGATCTCTCAGGTTTTTCTCTTTCCCTTCTTTCCTATTCATCTCTTTCTTTTTTCTGTTTCTCGAAAGTCTCTACCAGGTTTCAATTTCCTCGTTACTGGCTTTTTGCAAGATCATCCTCACAATCGGTGCCCTGCCCATTCCTTCCACTACTTCAATGTCCTATTGAAAATCCAGTGTTGGTGAATGATGGAATCGTTGGTGGATATGTTGAAAAGAATAATAGATATGGTAGAAATATTAGTGGATATGGTGGAAGCTGTAGTGGGCATAATGGCTGATGACGGCGAGAGTGTAAAAAATGATGGCAGATGGTGGTGGTGGTGGTGGTGGTGGTGGTGAGCCAATGGTGGTGACGGTGGAAAATGCCGCCTGATGGTGGCGAGGGAAAACTTCTTTGGTGGTAGCCTCGGTGAGCAAGGTGGATGATGGTGGCGTGATGGAAGCTTGGTGGATGATGGTGGCATGATTAAAAAGCACATGACAATATGTGAAATCGCTTATTTGTAGCGTTTCATTCTTGTATGCACAGTATAATATGTTTGCGGTCACAAAATATGCTGCTGATTACGCTTTCTAGCACGTTTATTTTTTATTCCTGTGGTGTCAACAACGCTTCAGTTTTTGTGGAGCGTAGAATATGTGGCCGTGCATACGTTTACATTTCGCGCATGTACTTACATAGGTTTGACATCCGAGATGTGTTTGTTGTGATGTTTAGAAGACTAGTGGTGTCACTGTGAACAGTGATAATTATTGTTTTACATTGGCGCACAGTTGTCGAGAAGTAAATGAGCTCCAATTCGCAATCGCCCCTTTCAATGTTAGAGCAGAACACAGCGGTCGCTTGATGTCGCCACGCTAGAAACGCAACTCTGGCAATTCTTGCACACTCTATTGGTTGAGCCGTACTTTTAGGTTAACAAAGTGTGTGCGAATATGCATAAACTTTCGACATGCGTCGACATGCACTTTCGACATGCGTCGAGATGAGCCCTAGGGAATTGGACTTTCACCCTTTTGTTCTATCACCATGATTTTCACCAAAGGTTAATCCTACTAACCGAGCCTATACTAGTGTTATCGGCGCTTCTGGGTTTCAGAGTGCGCAATTTTGACGAGTAAAAAAAAATTTCAGCACAGCTGTGGCATCGCTTAACCTAAATGAAGCGTTTTTTTATTCTATGCGTTGTCCGTGCAACAAGCGACAAACATCTATGTGACGCGCTTGTGGCACTTTCACCAAATGTTCGCCTCCCCTCACCGACACCCGCCGGTCACACTCGCCGGTGCTTCATTGGTTCTTGTGCGAGAACACAGACTAGTCAATTCGTATGCTTACTGAACCAATATGACAGCATAATGTTTCTGGCGCACTGCATTCGTTTTGGCCAAGCCGTCATGAAGTTGTTTCAAACGACAAAGCAACAACAGTGCGCTGGCACGACTGCACTGTTTGTTGCACGAAAAATATCACAATCAAGTGTGTGGACCTATCTATCGAATGAGCGTAGAAGCGTCAAAAAGCCTGTAGAGATATCGCCCTTTGGAAGGAGCGAGAAACGGATATTAAACTTGGCAGTAACCGCCGACAAATTCTACCTGCTTCTCAGTCCACTGAGTTGTTTTTAGGGGTGAAGCTCCTCAAAGTGACACCCGTTCGTCCCTCATAGTAGTCGTAGTGCGTAACCGGTCTTACGTTTTGACCTGCAAGGTGGTGCCGGTGGGAGATTTTTCCTGTGCGCTGTTGAACAATAAAAAAACTCACAGCGTGCGCGTTAACTAAAAGCCAAATTCTCCTGTCTCTCATTCCCCATTAGCACCCATTGGCATGTACATTGAGCACTATCTGACAAGAAAGGGTTGCTACGTTATACTCGTTGGACGTAACCTCCTTGATTTTAGGAAGGTTTAGCGAGCGTTAGGCCGCAGTGCCATGATAACAGTGAAATAGTATATACCAAGAAATTGAGGTGGTTAAAGGTGGGACGTAGAAACGAAGCGCAAGCCTTAAGAAAGTGGCGTGTGCCACCTCTCGTTGAGCCCTTGGAATGTCCGCTAGAGAATGTTGCTTCTATATGCGGTATATATGATGGAAAGATGCGGGATGGTCGTACTTGGAGTGTTGACTAGATGTACGAACGGACACAGAGACAGATGCATAAACGAACGCACGGATTGCTGCACGGACGGATGGACGCATGAACGGCCGCAGGGGCGGATGCATGGACGAACGCAGCGGACGCACGGACGGCCACACAGACGGATGCATGAATGGACGAAAGCAATAACGAATGGGCGGATGGATGCTTCGCTCCACTGTCTATCATTCAATCCGTGCATATGCTGCCAATTTTTTCTTGCGCTTGTAAATTGCAACAAAGACATAGCGATGTTGCCATTATTACAGTGGCAATCGTTATAGGCAGCAGTTGTTCGTGCTTATCAAATGTGCAATTGTTAGTAGCAGGGGCAGATCTCGTTCATCTCGAGTAAACGACAAACAAAACTGAAGTTAAACAGCAACTTTGTGAGTTCACTACTTCTTTACCACAATGTTGCCATCTGTCGAGGTATTGCAGTGGTTAGTGTGCTCAGTTTGGGATCCAAAGGTGGCAGATTCTTTTTAAGGGTGCATTCTACACCGCTTTTATACAATTATTTTATTATTGCTTTAGTTGCAGCTCGTGATGGTGGCTCTGACGCTGCTTTGCGCTCCATCATTGCCGGCAGGAGCGCGCCATGCATCATGCGCTCCACCATACGCCACCATACACTTTGTGCCACCAACATATCCACCACCATAATCCACCCAAATGGTGGATGGAGGAGTCCACCATTCCTATGGTGGACGTTTTTTCAATAGGGTTCTTAGATACTTACTCACAGTCAAAAGTGCATCTCTTAGCTTTGACTTCCACGCAATAATTGCTGCTTTACTTTGGTCCTGCGTCTCACACAATTAGATGATCCCTACTACTCACTCAATACTCAAACTAGGTGATCTCCTTATCTCACAATCAAACAATCTAGCTTCTACTGAACTCACTCACGAAATGAAGCCGGGAAAGTCAAATCAAGGACAAAGTACTCAACACAACACAGCACCATGTCGCAAAGTCCATGTCACCGCTGCCACCAGTTGTGGAGGGCTCGACGTTCGAAGACAGACACGGTGGGTACTTTAAGGTTAGTTCGCTCCCCGCTGTAGTCCGCATAGCCGATCTTCGCTAGTGGGGAGACGCGTTCGCAGAGAGGGAATGAAGGTTTGTTTATATTCTAGTTGAAATATGGAACAGTACAGATATTCAGCTATGACGATTATTCAGCTCTTATTTACGAAATGCTTCGGCTTTGATAGTCCCCTTACATGGAGGTTCGAAGAAGGTGGGAACCACTCTTTCCACAAATCAGGTGACGTGATGCCTCAGTGGTCCACCCACCAGAAGGGGTGCAGAAATTGGGTCACTCGTGAGAAGAAGAACGTGGGTAAAACTGTCCAATGGTCATCACGAGTACACAACACAATGACGCACCTGGCCTCCGCCCAGAAAAAACCTCAGGGCGGGGAGGTTTACAGTCCAGAGAGGAAAATTTGAGCTCCTCCGGGCAGATGGCCGCCGACACGAGCGTCAGCAGCGGTTCATGGCTGCTTTCAGCTACAGGCTTCCAGAACTCTCTTGAACATGGCAGTCCAAACGCTCGATCCCTGAGAACAGCTTCTTCGACGCGTTCCCACGCTTCCTGGTTGTCGGTGCTTCTGTGGCGATTTCACGTCGGTGACGACAGCCGAGTCGAGAGATTGACTCCAAGAGAACCGCCACATTGGCGCCATCCCACGCTGTTTGAGCCCGTTCAACAAAAGGATTGTCTCGCGAAGTTTTCGTGGAGGCCCGACCACTACCAGGCACCTCTACAGGACAGCGTCTAGCCGACTAGGCGCCGATGGGGAGAAAGCCTTATCGCAGACCGGCTCACGCACAATGGAGTCTGCTGAAACGAACTGCAGGGACAAACGTAAAAAAAAAACCAAACCACTGATGCTCACACAATGGGACTAGTTTAGAGAGACCTGCAACAGCACCACCCCCTCACGTATTGCAGACCATACAAAGTGAACTCTACCGCTTCGAAAAGATGTTGAAATCAACACAAAACCTCTACGCCCCCCCCCCTCCGACACCCCAATAACTACTCTCCACTCAAAGCTTCTCCCTATGTGGAACGCAAAACAGTCAGTTCTGCGATGGTGTAAACACCAGCGCCACAACAGGAAACTTCGCGCTAAGATAGCAAAGCTAGACCGACAAATCGGGCGATGCGCGACTGAACTGGCCGCGCAACAATCGGGTCAGCTTGTAAAAGATTTCATGACCACCTCAGTAATAAACGAACGTGGCAACGTTTTAGACATTCGCTAGACCAGAGCACTTATCGTGCACGACACTGCCATGCTGTCACCAAATTGTTGCACGAGCAGAGTGACCGTTTATGACAGCTCTTCGGTAACTTGCGGGCATTGCGTATACCTCAATTACGTGAAAATTACATACAATTGGCACAGGAAAACCTGACGTGTCATTATATGCGCCCATAACAGAGGTGGAAGTTAGGCACGCCTTTGCTACACTCCATACCACATCGGCTTCAGGCCCCGACCGTGTTAACAACAAATTACCCTTTTTTTTCAAGCTTTGACTGAGGACTTAATTGACTGTTCTGACACGGGCAACCTTCCACTTTCCTAGAAGGATGCCAGAGTCATATTTATACCTAAACCTAGCAAAGCTCTCTTAACAGAAACTCTGAGGCCCATTTCCTTAACCGCGGGCCTCGAAAAGACTATGGAGCATGTTGTGCTTGCACGCCTCCAGAGGCACAGTGAGGATAATGAACTACTGCCTCCAGAAATAATTAGCTTTAGAGCCTCACTTTCGGTGCAAGATGCGATTCTTCACATTCAACACAACGTCATAACTCCTGACCTGAGCGAGAATATTTAGGCGATCCTTGGTCTGGACAAAGATTGAGCATTCAACAGCGTAGCTCACTCAGCCGTATGTGCTGGCCTCAACCGCAGTTTTCGTGGCCCTAAAATGTACTCTTACGTCAGAAGCTTCCTTACAGACTGCACAGGTACATTCAAATTAGGACCAGAACATTCCTCAGCCTATACACTGAGCATTTTCGGAACGCCTATAGGGTCAGTGCTCTCTCCAATCTTTTTAACCTGGCCAGTCTACCTATACCCAACGCATTTAAACGTATCCCTGACTTGAACTTCTCTACCTATGCCGATGATATCACCTTATGGGTGAAAGGAGGCTCAAATAGAGACATTTAGGACACCCTACAAACAGCTCCTGACCTATTGCAGCATGAACGTCTCAGATGAATCTCCATTGTACCCTGAGCAACACGGGATACAATAGAGTTACTCCTTCTGCCAAATTTCCGTCAGAACAAACGCGTTCATGTGATCGAAGTTCACATAAATGGGTGTCTCTTTCCTAGAGTATCATGCATATGTGTGCTACGTTTATGTATCCAAAACAACCGACTTAACACGCGCGCACTTGAAGCTTTACGCAATACCGTTGAAAACACCCTAAAAATGATACGAAGATTGTAAAAAAAGCAGGAGGGCTCCCAGAGTCATAGCTACTTCGCGTAATAGAAGCTTTTGTGATTAGTAAATCACATATACTATCTTTTATAGACGCGTCTCGCATGGGCTCCTGCTTTTCGTGCTTTTTAACCCGAAACAAGGCCAGTGACGAACCCAAGAGTTTTACAGACTCAGCCGCCAAGACACGAGGAATCGGCGGACACCAGCTTCTTTTGGGTGAGTGCATCCTGTCTCAAGATATAAGACTTAATTCCCGACAAGCGCGCGTCCAGTATATTAGGCCTAACGCCAAGTTCGTTCCTCAGCAAAGCCGCGCGGCGCGTGCCCAACGCGCTCAGGCGTTCCTGACGGCACGGCACGAACTCTCGCGCTCACCGTGGCAAAAAGCTTAGAATGAGCAGAGACGCAGCCGCAGCAAGCGAAATGCAAAGAAATCAGCAAGACGAAGAAAATACAATGCAAACTGACCCAGTGGAGGCAAACAAAACAACAGAAAATTCGTGGACCTATGACGCTGGCAGTGGCAGAACAATTGCAACGGAAAGCGCTTGGATCACGAGAAATAAGAAAGACAAGAAGGCTGTCGCCAATCCAAGGTCACCAGCCAACCAACCCACTAAGCAGCCACTTATCAATGAGCAGACGCTAAAGTCAACACCAACGCAGCAACAACGCAGGACCAAAATGCCACCTCTGCCGCTCGATGACTTCAAGATCGTCTACCGCCCGCAAGCAGGTCTTGACCTCACCAAATGGAACACCGTCGCTGTCACGCATGCCATCGGCAGAGCGAGTGGACTATCACAGCAAGACTTTAACCACAAGGTACGCGTACAAGTCCAGAGAATAAAAAACCTAATCATAGCAAGCACCGCCGCCAAAGAAGAAGCCAAGAAGCTGGTAAGCATCCAGAAAATAGAGCTTGGAGGAACTTTTTACACTGTGAACGGCAACATCAGAACACCGGACGATGTCTCCAGAGGCGTCATCAGTGGCTTGATACCCGGTACGAGCACCGCAGAACTCATGGCTGGAATTCGCGCACCGGCAAGATACACAGTTCTTCATGCCCGAATGCTAGGTCAATCGACCGCGGCAGTCGTCTTCTTTGAAAAACCGCACGTTCCCTACTACATAATTTTCCAGAGCGTAGATTTCCGCTGCAGACCATATCGTAAATCAGTGCAGTATTGCCAAGCTTGTGGCAATACGGGTCACCGCCAGGACGTCTGTCCGAAACCTATACCGGATTTCTGCTATAAATGTGGCAAGGCCGGACAAACGCAGGGACATGAATGCGCACCCATCTGCAAGATCTGCGGGGAAGGACACGAAACAGCAAGTAAAGAATGCAAAAGGAGACTAAAGCCAAGTCCACCACCCTTCAACGTAAGACAACAGCGCCTCAACAGGCTTCAAGAAATAGACAACAACTGGAACGCCAGCGAAGAAGAGTTCCCTGAGGTTAGCATATCGGCCGCTACCTCTAACAGTAACAATGAGGGCCGCATCTCCACGCGCAGCAGTTCCAAGTCAAAATTGCGTTCGAGTTCGCACGCGTTTCGTCTCTGCGCGCAGTAGATCCAAATCAATACTGCGTTCCAGTTCGCGCTTCCGCTCTCGCACGCGCTCGCGTTCCGTTAAACGTGCGAGCTACGCTGCCATGGCAAGTGGATCTAATGACCGCAGCAGCTTAACCTCCTCGAAGTCGGACACCTCATCCATACAGGGTCTCGAAGATAGACTGAAAAACCAGCAAGAAAAGCTCCAGAATCAGCACAGCGAACTGCAAAGCCAACAAAGTCTCATAAATAAACTGCTTCAGAGTCAAAAACGACAACAAGAGCTCATTGACAAACTACTTGAAAAGTGCACGCATCAGCAAGGACATTCGGACAATGCAGAACAACAATATCAAGAACAAGCAAACTCAAGCACAGAGCCGGCAACGACGCTGACCAAAGTAGGCGTTCAAGCCCTAGTGAACGCAAGGTGCACGATATTCGAAGAATCTTTGATGAATAACATGCACGCCACGATGGAAAAGATTGTCCAGTCTGCAATAGAAAAAACAGCCTCAATGTTTGAACACAAGGTCACTACGCTTAATGCCAAAATTGATGGGATTGCTGCGCAAGTCAACAATTTCATCGCGCACGTGAAGAAAACTTACGTAACCATGGCACAGTTCGACAGCTTGAACAACCCACGCCAAATGACTCGGAAGAAGGCACGAGCGAACAGTCACAATGCCTCTCGCTCAGTCTCGCCGAGTCGCGATGGCAGGCGTGACATCGAATCGATTGAAGATGGCAGTCCCTAACCATAAGTATAAGAACCAGCATTCAACTTTACGCATATGGCAATGGAACTGTTGGTCATACTGCCCTCGACACGCAAGCCTACAAGAATTCATCAAGCTTAACCAACCAGACATCATTGCACTTCAGGAAACCAACACGCAGAACGTACGACTGCAAGGCTACACGACCTGTGCACAAACCCATTGAACTGCCATACTTGTCAAGAAAGCACTTTCAACGCAAAACCACAAAATCGAGGGCACTCAAATAGAGCATACCCTAATAGAGATTCTGCCGGAACGAAAGACGCAGCAAAGTCTTTTCATAACCAATATATACAGCCCCCCATGAGACCAACTACCAGAATTCGATCACTTCATACGAGAAATCAGGAAGCGCACAAATGGCCACGAGATCATAATGATGGCAGACTTTAACGCCTCTCACACGGCATGAGGCTATCATATCACCACGAGGAAGGGTTCTAGAGTGCACGATACTGCTCCACATCACAGACTAACCATGTGGAACGACCCTCTTCAGAAGACGAGAATCGGGAACAGCGTCTCCTGGGATTCAAATCCAGATCTTACATTTACGGCGAACGTCACTAGGGCAGAGTGGAGTGTGCTACCGGAAACTTTAGGTAGTGATCATCACATCATCCAACTCTCCGTAGCGCACACTCGTAAACAGACCAAGACTGGAATAGCGCGGTTAACGGAATGGCAATCCTTTAGGAATGACCTCGACGTTGAAACCACCATAATCGACATCGAAGACTGGTTTAAGAATGCGCTCAAATTAGCTGAACGCTTCACTAAGGACATACAGCTTGACGTCGATACACCCGCCGTCGACGCGCATCTCCTCCACCTTTGGGAGGCCAGAAGAGGACTTCTAAAACGGTGGAAGCGGCAAAAACTAAACAGAAAGTTACGGAAACGCATTTCTCTCCTCACTGAGCAATCTCAAGATTATGCGAACCGATTGGCCAGGCAGAGCTGGCATGCTTTCTGTGACAAGCTGCAGGGGACTCTGAGCACCAAGAAAAACTGACATCTGCTACGCACACTTCTAGCCACGCAACCCTCCAAAGCAGCACAGAAGCAGCACCTTCAGAGGCTTATTCGAAACTACGCCGGTACAGAAGAACACCTCCTAGAAGAATTACAAAAGAAGCTCTGTGGCGATGCACCCACTAGGGCTTCAATTCACACCAAAAAATACGCTGGCGCACCAAACACTGAACTCGACCGGCCCTTCAGCCTGGCGGAGCTGCACACAGCCCTAACGAAGTTGACAAGAAATACCAGCCCCGGAATAGACAGGATTGTCAACAAGCACTTACGCAACCTACCGAACCAGGCCACCACGGCTCTTCTCCGTTATTACAACGACTGCTGGGATAAAGGAGAGCTACCTGCGGTATGGAAGCACTCGGAAATCACCATGATCCCTAAGCCTAACAAACCAGTCGGCATCGAGAACCTACGCCCGATTTCTCTCACCTCGTGCGTGGGAAAGCTGTTCGAACACATGGTGCACGACTGCTTAACCCAGTACCTGGAAGATAGTGGACACCTACCGGACACCATGTTTGGCTTCAGGCAGCATCTTTCGACGCACGACGTGCTCTTACTACTCAAAAAAGACCTCCTTGATCACCTCACCCATAGAAGCAAGTACTCCTTACTCGGAGTTGACGTCAAGGCGGCCTTCGATAACGTCAGCCACGACGCGATCCTCAACAACCTCGAAGGCGTTGGCTGCGGCATTAGAACCTACACGTATGTCAGAAACTTCCTGACAGACCGTACAGCAACTGTGGGCATATGCAACATCCACAGCAAAAGCTTCCAACTACCAAAAAAAGGAACGCCACAGGGTTCGGTGATCTCGCCGTTACTTTTCAATGTGGCTTTGATCAATCTGCCGAAAATTCTCGACAAAATACCTGATTTACGGCACGCGATCTACGCTGATGACATCACGCTCTGGACCAGGGCTTCGAACACTGGGAGACAAGAGACCTGCCTACAAACCGCCGTAGATGCCATCGAACGGTATCTCAGACTGCAGTCTCTGCTGTGCCCCCGAGAAATCCGAGCACCTCGTCCTCAAAGCGAGAACAAGAGGCAGACTCCCTCTATACGACGAGCCCGACCCTAGCGTAACGCTGAAAGGGACCTTAATTCCAAAAGTCGAGACCCTGCGAGTGCTTGGAGTTCACATCTACAAGGTTGGATCGGGAGCTGCCAACATACCGAGACTCCAACGGACACTATCACAACTCACGCACCTCGTCAAGAGGATCGCTAATCAACGAAACGGACTCAAAGAGCACGACACGCTACGTATAATGCAAGCTCTGTTCATCAGCCGCATTACGTACGGCACGCCGTACCTAAATTTGAAAACTGCTGAAATTGAAAAACTTAATATTATTATAAGAAAGGCCACTAAAGTAGCCCTGGGAC
The DNA here is from genome assembly GCF_043290135.1 of Rhipicephalus microplus. NCBI lineage: Eukaryota > Metazoa > Arthropoda > Arachnida > Ixodida > Ixodidae > Rhipicephalus > Rhipicephalus microplus. Next base: position 95,365,142 of record NC_134708.1, read on the forward strand.
TTCCACCAATGGCCTCTACCACACGTCTCCTAAAGATGGGCGTCCACAACACGTGGCAAGAGCTCATTGAAGCGCATAGAAATAGTCAGCTGGAGAGGCTCAAGCTGACGCCCACGGGGAGGTCGGTGCTCCGGTACCTCAACTACAGCGACACGTTCATTGCCGATGCAGACCGGAAAAAGCGCATCCCGCTGTACATTAGAGAGTCGCTGTCCACCGCACCTATTCCACGCAACATGCATCCTACTTTCCACAAAAGTAGACGCAAGGCTAGAGCTAACGCTTTTTGACGAAAGCTCAAGCAAGACCCGGACGCCCGCTACACTGACGCAGCCAAGTATCCGCATAGAAACGCATACGCTGTCAGCGTCGTCGATTCTTAAGGCCGAGAATTAGCGTCAGCCACAGTCAACGCACTCAATTCAGACGCCGCAGAAGAATCGGCAATCGCTCTAGCAACGACAACATGTAGAGACGCCGCGGTGATTTTCACCGACTCAAAAGCCGCCTGCAGGAATTTCGCTATGGGCCGTATCTCAGCCAATGCCATCAATGTTTTGAAACGGCGAAGCACTCCACTCACATACACTTGTGTATTACGGGTGCCAGGACACGAGGGTCTGCAGGGAAATGAAGCGGCCCACGCCGCTGCCTGCGAGCACGTTAGCCGGGCTGCCCCCTGCCCACAGGACATTCGACCCGTCGTTGAAGAGACGGAAGTTGTTCAAAACACCTACTCGTCGTTACTCCAGCATTACAGGCTGGAGCGACGAGTATAACCTCCCCCACACCCAAAACTTACAAAAGAGGAAAGCTTAATACTGAGACGCCTGCAAAGCAGCACATACACACATGGGGCCCTAATGCACCGTCTCTACCCAACGAGATATAGCTCTATTTGTTCGCTTTGCAACGTAGCGGACACCCTGGCGCACTTGCTTCTTGCATGCCAGTGTATTGCCAGACGTAATCTGCAACAACACACGACTGATAACAAAGCAGGATGGACGAATGAAGACCTAACCGAAACGTGGGAGGCGAAGCTCGCCCTCGAGGACCTGGAAGAGCAACAACTCGTCGCCAGGGCCCAGAGGGCAGTAGAAGCCAGAGGGTTCCTGAACTAAGGAGCCCTCCCACCTCAGAGTGACATCGGGCATTGCTTGGAACACTGTTTTAAAATAAACGTTTACTTTTCTTTTCTTTCTATTTTTTATCTTCACCATAAATTAGCAGAGGAGGAATTCGTCAACTGTTCGAGCATAATTCTCTCTTGAACAGCTCTCGTTTTTTTTCCTAAACTGACAGAATTCCTGACTTTCTCTGAACAAGCGGAACTGAGCACCTCGCCCACTGGGATGGGGGACCATCCATCCAACGAGACCTCGGGCCTCAGCCGTTTGCTTCATGACAGACAGAAGGTAGGTGACCTCGCTCGCGCATCTGCTTTTGTGATTATTCAACCGACAGCTCATCAGTGCAAACTATGGAATCGGAAGCCGACTTCAGGATATTCAAGACCCGACAGTTGAAAACGAAGCTTCTCAGGACGTCATCGACAGCGGAGTCACAACCAGCGCTGGACAAAGGCAACCGGTGTTTCACCAGCTCCTATGTACCCATCTCTACATCAGAAAACCTCAACTCACTCAATAGGCAGTCATTTACTGATAATTTTGAGTGAGTTGCACCTGTTGGTGTGAGTGAAATTCGCGTAAATAGCAGAAACACATATTTTCACTTGATGTGACGAACAAGACCATTCTCGACAGACTGAAGGCCATCACGCAGCTCAAAAATATCTCAGTTTGCGCGTTTCTCGCTCATGAGAAAAGAACAACGAATGGTGTCGTAAATGACGTCGACGTTTATGTCACAGACGCTGACCTCCTGGAATGTTGTGACGTCGACAGTGGGAATTGTGACCATACGCCGCTTCGAGTAGTCTCGCTGCATCAATCTAGCATTTGATTCTGAGACTGCCTCTAAGCGTGAAGGTTAGATACAGTAGACATACCGTGCTCCCTCACGTCCCACAGCCTTTGCAGTGTCACAAGTGCTGCAAGTTGGGACACGTAAGTACAGAGTGCAAAAGCGAGACAACTTGTCAGCGATGTGGTGGGCCTCATAAGGTGTAAAACTGTGATACTGATGTTTCATTGAAATGTCCAAGCTGCTCTCATGCACATGAAGTGACATCAAAGGAGTTCCCGGAGGTGAAAGAAGAAGTTAGTGTCCTTCGGAAGATGGTCACAGACAACTCGACACACAGAGACGCTATCACGTTCACCCACCGACACAGATGTCGTTCAAAACATAGGTACCAGCGAAACCATAGTGCACATAATACTGATGAATCACCATCAGCAACAGATGAACATACGCGTGCGCATAATAAGGCCGCTACAGCCATGTTGTATACACAACGTCCGATGGATGCAGAAAGTTGGCCAGCACCCACGTTGCAACGGTAATGTTTCAGATATTGAATGGCCTTCGCTATCACTCAGGGTAATAAAAAATACCATATCATGGGCTGCAACTTCAAAGAGGGTGGAAAATGACAGACAAGACACTGATAAGACCCAGAATATGCTGACGCATCTATTAAAGTTCATTCGTGCGATTCTCAACGAGCTACAACGCCAGGTGCGAAGACAGCAGTAAAGATAGTCAACGTGCTAGAACCACTACTGGTAGCCCTTCATTAAACAATATGGCGAATTCCTTCGATGATTTTGTGCGCACCTCTGCTGTAATGCGGTGGAACGCAGGATGTTTGCAAAGCCGATTGTCTAATTTTCGACAACAGATGTTTAAATACAAATTTCTGTTGGTTGATACATGTGAGCCGAATATGATGTCGTCATTTCGGATTTGCGGATACGTCCCTTTGTGGTCTCGAGATTATCGAAATTCGAGCAAAGTAATTATAGGCGTACGCCTAAATTTAACGTATGTGAGGAATTCCGTGGCTCCTCGTGCTTCTGATGACTATAGTTGCCTACCTATATAATGAACATCGCACAAGTGACGTTTATTTTATGTCATAGGGGTATATATCCCTCTTAAAAGTCACGTGGACTGTTCCCGTCTTTTGTCTGCGCTCCAAGCTTGCCCTCGACTTTATGTAGTAGTTGGGGATTTTTGTGCACACCATCCTACGGGGGGTTCTGCTATAACGAACAGCCACGGCAGGATATTGCCGATTTCGCGCTCAGTCGGGGCCTGATGTCCATCAACGATAACTCACCTACTTACCTCCGTGGTGCATCGTACAGCAGCTGCCTTGACGTATGTTTTGTGAGCAGAATTCTCTTGCCTACCACCTGTTCGTTCGTAGACGTTGACACACAACAAAGTTACCATCTCCCTACTTATATACAGCTAAATTTATTCCGCCATTCAGCTCCCCTGCCTTTGAAAAGCGTAGACTGGCCAGGATTCCAAGCTTCTGTGACCGCTCTGAGCAGAAACATTCAATCTACATCTGAAATAGAAAGTCTCACTGCACCAGCCTTAACAACAAATAGAAAACTTGTGAATGTATTACTACCAAGATCACAGCTTGACGAACAATAACAATACCTTCGTGCAATCTGTCACCCGGCAGAGGGATAATATTGGAGGACGAATTCACTATCTGACATATCTACAGGACGCCAAGCACAACACAATATGTCAATAAGCTCGACAGGCAATAGCGGAGGGCATTTTGTGGTTCTCTTGATCCCAAAAAATACCTATCTCAAATATAGCGAATTCTCAGAAGGCTTCAGGCACCCACGCAACAGCTGTTCCTTTTCCAAGCTTTCGCTCTAAAGCAAGGTTAAACTGAAGTAAAGGTTGCAGAAGACAACTGCCACACAATCGTAGGTATGTCCTCCTCACTGATGCCACATTCGCGCTTAGCCTCGCTACCATCTTGCGATGATTGCCTCGACTTACCATTGCAGAAGATCGACGCCACGAGTTTTGCGTCCCGACGCTCGTCGGCACCGCGGCCTGACGGAATTACAAATTTGGCTCTATGTCACACCAGCCAGGATGCAAGGCAAGCTCACTTGTCGTTCTACAACTCTACGCGAGAAACGGTGACAGAGATGGAAGTGCAACTGCATAGTGGCCTTACTGAACCCAGGCAAGTGTTCACACGAGTTGTCTTTCTATATGCCCATTGCTCTAGCCAGTTGCATTGGCAAGGTGATGGAATGCATGGTGCTGACAAGATTGGAATGGCTGCTGGAGAATAATGTTGGCTTACCAAACTTTATAAATGGCTTCCGCAGTGGCCGAGCATCAATAGGTGGTGTTGTAGACGTAGTTTTCTCTATTCAAACGAAAGACAACGTCGGAGACTGATAGGGGTCATTTTCTTGGATATAAAATACGCCTATGATAGCGTCCTTTATGAGGCCATTCTTGATTCAATTGAAGACATCGGCGTAGCTGGCCGACTCCACGCATGGATATTGAGCTACGTCTGAGGACGTATCATTTTTATGTCAACATCTAATGGCGACACGGCCAGGCACCTCGTAAGCCGTGTAGTTCTGCAAGGCGCCGTGCTGAGCCTCATGATTTTTACATGACACTCATTGGCCTTGAAGCTGAGCTCCCCGACTTTGTCAGAATCATTGCGTTTGCGGTTGACATATGCATATGGGCATCTGGAGAAACGCGACCACTACTATGAGCAAGGCTACAACTAGGCACATCAGTAATATTGAAGTACTTGCGTCACCAGGGCCTGGAACTTTCAATGAATAACTGTTCTGCATTGCCATTCACGAAGAAATCAATGGCGCGGTACCCAATCTTCGCTGATGGTGCAGTGATTCCCGTGGTCAAGGACCGCCGCTAATTAGGGGTCATCCTTGACCGCAACCTGTCCTGGTCAAAGCATCGGACTGCGCTGCGGTACAAAGTAATTAGTTTTTCGTATGTCCTACAGGTTATAGCGGGACTGAGATGGGGCCCTTCAGTGAAAACTCTCCAGTTGTACGAGGCGTTGTTGTTTGCGGGTTATATACGGTATAGCTGACCCCTACCTTCCGGCATGCGTGCAACGGGCTTTCGTACTTTGGAGAGCCTTTAGACTCGAACACTGAGAACATGCCTAGGTCTGCCATGGTGCGCTTGAACCTCTGCCACTATAGAGGCGTCCCGCCCCTACCCTATACAGGTTGATACGTCCTGAGAGCCTCTTAGAGGGCACCTTCGTCTGCTGACCCGACATGCACAGCACCCGTTGTCTTCGCTACAAGAGACCAAGCAGGCTGTACCTATTCACAATACCTCGATACACATAGACATATGATTTCTTCATACTTTGCACCTGCCATAATCGCCGGAGTTACTCCATGGACATTGGCTAAACCACTAGTGTGCCTTCACATACGTTGAATTTTGTATAAGTTCCATATTTTCTATGTTGCCCGAAAGCAACTCAAGTTGGCACATTTCGATGACTGATACAGCTGCCCCCTTCAAATCTATTCCGATGGATCCTTAACTTCGTTCGCTTCAGCTTCAGCCTTCCTGATCCTTTTACGCCGTATTTCCCAGCCGTACAAATTAGATCACAGGTCATCTTCGACAGCTGCGTAGCTTGTTGCTATACAGAAAGCCATAAAATTTGCAAACGGCCAAGCACCACGTAAATGGACGATTCTGTCCGATGCAAAATCAGCGTTTCAAGCCTTCATTCTTGCTCAAGAAGAGGCCAACTTTATGCGTTAGTGTTAGGAATCGTCCAAGCATTCGACCTAACACACAAGTGTGGTCACTTGATTTCACTGCAATGGGTTCCTGGACACTGCGGCCTGGTTGGCAACGAACTAGCCGATAGCGAAGCAAGAGCGGCAGTATACAATGCTCATATATACGTAAAAGTACCGTATGCGCGAAGTGATGTCAACACATTGTTGAGATCGCTCATGCGCGAAAAGGCTGCCACTTACTGGTCGCTATGAGATCACCAGGACAAGCGTCTGCAGAAAACAGACCCCGATATGACCTTTCGTTTTCCGGTTAAAATCATCCAATTACATGATAATAAACTGCACCGGATTCGCCAGAGCGTCGCCTTGACTCGTCACTACAACTACCTAATCGGCCGTGCAGACAGCGTGAATTGTGAGCGCTGCCGAGTGCCTGAAACTTTAGCTCATATATTTTGTGGCTGGCCATTACGCGTGGCGCAAACAAAAATGCTAACTTCAATGTTGGCAAGCATCGGATGAATGCCATTGAGTGAAAGCCACATGTTGTCAGCCATGAACGACCGAACATTTAAAATGCTATAAGGGCTGCTTTAGACTTTATCAAATGCACAGGACTAGATACCAGACTGTACGGTGTTATGCTAAGTGGCTACTGTACTTACGCACCACCTCTTCTTGACCCCATCTTTATCCTTCATCCCTCTTTCCTTCCTCCTTTATTTATCACCTGTGAAGCCACCACACAGGAGTTATAAATAGCCACCACACAGGAGTCATAAATAACGTATGTGAAATCTTCGAAGCCCATTTAACAGCTCAATACGCAAGGCTCGCGACCACTGGCGCATGTCGCCGCATTTTATTGTCTACCCAAAGTAACTTACTCACCTTACTCACCAATGCTGAATACAACATTCTCCGCCACATACACAAACAATTGCTCATACAGCCCCTTCCTAAATACAAGCACCCAACTTATCCTACTAGGCGTCGAATCAAATGAGCAAGAGCTGTTCAGGAAATATTGCATGGAGCCAATGACGTTATCCATGTTTATGTGGTAGAATACCCATCGTCTTCATCCTATGCTCTCTTTGTTGTCAATTATAACGGCAACGCGCTCACAACGGCGTCTACGATCACTGTCAACTCCTCGGAGGAGGCAAAGTAGGCTACCATCGCTTTAGGTCTATCCATCTGCAATATCAACATTGTAAGTGACTCCAAGACTGCCATACGTAACTTCAGTGCAGGACGCATCTCATGAACTGCCTTTTCAAGTCTTAAGAAACATCCTCCCACGCAAGACGTTGCTCTCATATGGACGCCCGCGCATGCGGGGTTGAGTGGCAATGAGGTAGCTCATACCTGTGCTCGAGGAATGACCGGCCGAGCGCAGGCCTCTGAAGGCGCCTTAGACTACGCAGCCTTTTTAAGCGAGAGATTGTCTTTCGACCTTCCATGATATAAGAAATCACTACTGCCTACAGCGCACTATGTACCCCCCCTTACACCATGAGTTTCGCGCTATCATGAAATACTATGGCGCCAGTTACAGGCCAGTACGTTTTCTACCCCATCTTTTCGCCATCCTATACACCCTGCCTTTAAATGCCCTTCACCTTTGTACATTTTCTGCCAAGAAAGAGCTAACCTAGACCTTATCAGTTGGGGGTGCAAAACAAAACCCACTACCTAATTCTCTACACATTAATAACAAGGAGCAGTGGGAGGCTGCTATGTGCAGCTCGGCCCCCGAGGTCCAGGACTAGATCCTTGATTGGGCCATGCGGGTAGCGGAGACTTAATCTGGGTAGACTCCTCTGACGCTTCACCACCGCACCCTTTCTACTTGGCATAACTAAAGTTTTTCTCCTACTCTCCCGCCCGCTCGATCCTCACTCTCGGCCATTCACTGGCTGGGTCCTTCTCAAGGCTATGGCTCAAGTCGATGAAGGCGATAGTCTGACCGCATGGTGCGCCCTCTCAGCGCATAGTTGCCATTACCTTCGGAGAAGTGGGGGCATTTTTGAAAATTCCTTCGTGAAACATCCTAACGCTCAGCAAAATAAAAATGAGTAATCTTAACATAAAGATATTATGAGGAGAACATTTCTGTTGCTGGCGCGTGCGTTTGTTTGGTTCCCTTGAGCGGAAGTGCTAAATCGCGGACAAATAATAGATTAAAACATTTTGTAATTTGTGTAAAGTGCAGAATCTTGTGTAACATGACATGTTGGACACGAAAACAATATACTCAGTGTGCTTTACAGCCGTGAGCACCTCTGTAGCGTCTGTGCAGTCATTGGTGTGATTAGTTCAATTGTTTATTATATCGAAATCATCGCGCCATCACTGGAGGTATTATAAAAACACATGCTGGCAGCGTGGGCTGTATAAATGATATGGAAGTCTTGGTCGTCTCGCCCTATTGAAATGTCTTCTACATTCTACGTGAGGTTCTGCACGTACCAGTGAGGAATTTCTCACACGAACATCAAAACGTAGCTTTTCGTCTAAAAGAAAAAAAACATAGATTTACTTCAGCGAGGACTCGAAGATTCACGTTTAAGGCAAGCAACATGTCATGCATTGTGATCTCAATGATGATGATAAAGGTTAAATGCACTTGTCTATGATTTCTATCACGTGGTGATGTGAACATTTGCTTCGCGATATTGAGATCATACCCATAAATAGTGACACATTAGAATGACGATTCGGAGCTATTACTTGAAAAAAAGTGAACAGTTGATCTATCAGCAGTACATGTGTCGTTTTAAACCAATCCTGGCCTCGTTATATCAGTGTCGTTCTATTTACCGATGCTGAGGCATGGATGCAGATGCTTTTGAATTATCTCGACTTACCTTTTCGAACAAACAGTTCAGGTTTTGCAACCAAGCTTTCAGCTTTTTGCTCTTACTTCTGGAGTCTTTTTCTTTTCTTTGTTTTTCTTTTGGGTTTTTTTTACACTTCGCATCTTTGTTTATCTTTCTTTTTTATTTCCTAAAATGACATCGATTCATCTTAAACACATTGGGTGCGTTTTTCTGTGGATGCTGGCGAGCGAGCATTGATTAACCATTGTAAGGCTTCTGAAAATCTCGAGCGGGTTCTTTAACGTGCATTCAAATCTGTACGCATATGGGCATCAAGCATTTTTGCCTCCACCGAGCATGCGACCGCCGCGGCGGAATTCGATACCGCTACCGGCGGGATAGTAGCCCAGTGGCTTAGCCACTAGATCACCGTGACAGGCCCACATACAGTGTTATGGTATGGTATCTTATGGTAACTGTTGTGCGATGGCATCTTATGGTAACTGAGCGTATAATATAGAGCCACACACATGTAGAGGCTCAGAAATGAATACCCTACTTACAGAAGTATATGAAGATTGGTATCACGTACAGCACATGTAGTTCTTTGCCAGGAGCCAATAATCTGCCACAGTGCTAAGCTGGAGTCTCGTTCAAGGAGTAATGACACCTTCAGACACCATTTTTCTGATGTCTACTACCAGCAGTATAACAGAACTTGTTTCAAGTGTTTTGAGGCGTTATCTTATGCATATGGCCGAATCACACAGAATACACTACCAGGAATTGTGGACATCTGGGCCCGGTGCCATCTCTAGGGGGCAGGAACAGCGCCGTGCCATTGAAAAATAGATGAGAAGGTTTATATCTTTTGAAAGAATGCTTGCTATAAAATGACTCCCGGTTATATGTAAGAGATCGTGGGTATATTTAGGAGCTGTTATGAGATCCCATCTGAGATCACCCGCCATCGGTGTCTGTAATTACATCGAACGAAATCAGAAAAAGTACCTAGTACCAATGACATTGTGGGGCTTGAACCCTGGTGTGCTGGGTGCCAGCCCAATATTCCGCCACTGAGTGACGCCAGTGCTTGGGACTTGTTGGCAAACTTGACTCAGACAAGCCTGAATGTCGGGAAAGCAATCGCGTTATTACGCCTTTTTAAAGCGTTTCAAAGGAGCGAAAGAACAACCGGTCGTCGCACAATGTGATTAGCGTAACGAGTGTGTCGTCCAACCCTCCAACGCATTACAAAAAGCTTGTTCTTGTTCACCTATTAATTGTTGCGCATACCCACTTCAGGCATAATTTCTCATCACCGTCAGCCACTGCATGAACAAGTGGCACAAAATTACTTGCAAGGTTTTAGCGAATACCGCGCTTCTCAGAAGAATGACATAAAACAGCCTAGCGAACCCAGAAGTTTTTATTATTCATTCCGTAGTGAGTTTCAGGCAAGTGTGCCTAGAGCAGTTACCCAATGAGTGTTTAGAAAAGGCTCTGAAAGGCCGCTCCTATAGCGTTCGCTGTGACCATGCTGCGCCTTCCGCTTAGGCCTGGCGCTTTTTGAGACCACTTGCCATCTTTCCTGACCGTGTACTTCAACGACGCACCTTTTTTTTACTTGAATATTGTCACATGACCTTCCGAGCCAAGGCAACTTAGATGATGAACCTTTGGCGCTCGCGCCTAGTTTGGGTATCGCGTAGAACGGGGTCTTATGTTTCATTTATGGATGCACCGAATTACGTAGATTTCCCCGAAACATTTAAAAATAAGCAAGGCAGACTTCGGCATCCAACAACACTTTCACTCAACAAACGGCCGTAAACCTCAAAATTAACAAAATTGTTGTGAAAGTTAAATCAACACTTTAAGGAAACTTTAGGCGTGTAAAACTATTTGCCCTGTGGCATGAACTTTTTTTTGTAGAGGAAAAAAACCAGTATGTCGTGGCAATATATATATATATATATATATATATATATATATATATATATCATGTAGAGTGAGAGAGCGGGAGCTTTGCATGAGCCGTAGTAATCATGTAGTTTCACAAGATGAATAAAGTAGACAGGAATACATACATGTGGCCTGTGATTTCACAATTTTAAAAACGCCACAGGATAAGTCTTCAGCCAAATAGAGCAAAACTTCAGTACACATATGTCGCTTAGCTGAAACACAGAGATATATTATCGTTACATTTGAGCCACTTAAAAGGTGTATTGATTCGAAGAGGCTGATTTCAATGTTTGTACCCCGATATCGCTTGTTATACTAATAGTTAGTGCCAGAGTGGCTGATGAAATTGCCTTACAACTGCCTTATGAAAGGTCTCGTCCAGTGACAAGGTGCGTCTTGTGAAGATCGAACACGAGGTTCGGGTCACCAGAAACGAGTCCGCGTCACAAGCGCAAGAACAATCGTTTCAAAGTATGTTTTTTGATAAAATGGTTCTGTTTTGGCTGTGAAGACTGCTTTTCCGCCCCTTTCACTATTTCTGAACTTTGAATGCACCTAAGTAGAATACCGTGACTGCTTAAAGGGGAATTCCACTGCATTTTCAATCATACTGAGATAATGCTGTTTTCTAAAAGTATTGACGGTCCTGAAAAAGATAGGGCTTTCGTCAATATTTGTGATTAAGCCAAAAACGACTAGTCAAAACGGAAACCAGAATAAGGAGCGGCACTCTGTCGTCCAAGGTGGGTACCCGATGACGTCACAAGAATCCGTCGCTTATGACGTCATGAGATCCGCTACACCCCACCATGGCTGGCCAGGGTGTAAACATAGCTCACGTGCCTTTATTTTTGTATGCGCGAAAAGCAAGTTGGCGATGTCTTCCTACGCGGAATAAAGCTGTGCCGCTCGACGGAACTTACTAGTGACAAGTTCAGCAATGACCGAGCTATACGACCTGAGCGCGGAAGCATCGTTTCTTGATTTCGACCCTCCGGTGCCTGAAGCATCTGACATGCCCCGAATCGGTTTCCTCGTTGCTCAATATTGTAAGACCCGATGTCAGCGACTACTAACACGCTTTATGGAGCTGACGAAACTGAACTGTGCTCGTGTTGTCATCACCTCGTAAAAGAAATCGTGCGCTGCATCGGTCTGCAGGGAAAGCCGGGGTTTAAAAAAAAAAGAAAAAGTAGGCCCTGACGTCATATACACAGGGTGGCTCGCGTTTACAAGCGTGATTCAAGAATCGTCTATCAGTTTTAAAACTGTTTTCTGAAAACTAAATAACTTATGGTTATATTGTTCGGCACATATCACCACGGTACCAACTTGAACACATGTTTAAAGTTTTATTGAAATCAGTGAATATCGAAAAAAACGCCGGAGTTCCCCTTTATCAATACGATGGCCTCGCCCAAAGTTCAAGTTATGCAGAATCCTATGATTGAGATATTTTTCTTACTTTTCAAAGCACATTAGAGAAAAAAGGTAACAAGAGGGGAAACCGCACAAGACACCTGTATATCAGGAATTTATTCATAAGAACAACCTGAACTGAGGATGATGAAACTGGGTATATTGTCACGGGGTCGTGACGTGGCCGAAGACAGGAGACTTCGTGTTGGGATTTAACTGTTTCTTTGGGCGAACCTGTGCCCGGTAAACGGAAAGTCCAATTACAGCAGCAGTCTCGCACAGATAGCAGTCTCGGACTGATAGCGGCGAACGGAGCGTCGGCCTTCGATCAACAACTGACAAGCGGCGAAGCGCGTCGGCATTTATACTCTTGCCGTCGAATGTTCTAGCGTTATCGCTGGCGGTGGCGTAGGTTCCAGAACAATCTGTACCGTTCGCACAGTGGGCGTGATCTTATCGAAATGATCTACTACAGTCCGGAACCTTCTCGAAAACTGCAGGCGCGGCTTGCGCTGAGAATCGTGTGGTGTTTTGGGACGATAACAAAAACTTGGGAAATGGAACGTGGCATTGCCCCCCTCTGAAAAAAGGCATCGTCCCGATGCTTTAACTAAAGATGAAGGTACAATAATAATGCAAGAAAGTACAATGAATAAATTACAATACAACAATAATACAAAAAACACTGTTTCAGTTTGTTAACGCGCATGAAACGGCTTGAGGCGCGCGACATGGACGACTTCAGGTCGCGATCGGCGTCGTTGAGAGTTCGTGATGCCGTCGGGGACAACCTCGTAGTCAAGTGGGCCGAGACGTCGAACCACCCTGTACGGTCTGAAGTACCGTCGTAGAAGCTTTTCACTTAGTCCACGTCGGCGTATCGGCGTCTACACCCAAACACGTTCACCGGGCTGGTATTCCACGAAGCGTCGTCGAAGGCTGTAACGGTGGCTGTCGGTCGTCTGTAGATTCTTGATACGGAGACGCGCAAGTTGTCGGGTTTCTTCGGCGCGTTGAAGGCACTCGCTCAAATCGAGGTTTTCTACGTTGTTGACGTTGGGTAACATGGCATCGAGCATCGTTGCCGGGCTCCTTCCGTAGACCAATTTGTACGGAGATATCTGCGTCGTCTCCTGCACCGCCGTGTTGTATGCGAAGGTCACATACGGAAGAATTGCGTCCCACGTCTTGTGTTCGACATCGACGTACATTGACAGCATGTCGGCGATCGTCTTGTTAAGCCGCTCGGTGAGGCCGTTGGTCTGTGGGTGGTACGTTGTCGTCCGGCGGTGGTTTGTTTGGCTGTATGCCAAGATCGCTTGAGTTAAGTCGGCAGTGAATGCCGTTCCTCTGTCGGTGATAAGGACCTCCGGGGCGCCGTGACGTAGGACGATATTTTTGACGAAGAACTAAGCTACCTCGGGTGCACTGCCTTTTGGCAGGGCTTTTGTCTCGGCGTAGCGGGTGAGGTAGTCGGTAGCTACCACGATCCACTTGTTTCCGAAAGTCGACGTCGGGAACGGCCCCAAGAGGTCCATACCAATCTGCTGGAAAGGTCGGCAAGGTGGATCAATTGGCTACAGAAGTCCCGCTGGCCTTGTCGGCGGTGTCTTGCGTCGCTGACAGTCCCGGCATGTCCTCACATAACGAGTGACGTCGGTGGTAAGACGTGGCCAGTAGTACCTTTCTTGTATCCTCGCGAGCGTGCGAGAAACACCGAGGTGCCCTGCCGTCGGATCGTCGTGCAGGGCCTGCAGGAGCTCTGGTCGCAGAGCTGAAGGCACCACAAGCAGGTACTTAGCTCGAAGCGGTGAAAAGTTTTTCTTTTGTAGAAGACCGTTTTGTAGAAAGAATGACGCAAGTGCGCGCTTGAATACCTTCGGGACTTCGGCGGTCCTGCCTTCGAGGTATTCTATTAGGGCCTTAAGTTCCGGGTTGACCCGCTGTCGTTCAGCGAAGTCGTCGGTAGTTATCGTTGCCAAGAAGTAGTCGTCATCCGGGTCGTCGGGTAGCGGTTGGTCGACAGGCGCACGAGAGAGACAGTCGGCGTCGGAGTGTTTTTTGCCGGACTTGTAAATGACAGTAATGTCATATTCTTGAAGTCCCAGGCTCCATCGTGCGAGGCGACCTGAAGGGTCCTTCAAGGTGGCTAGCCAACACAAGGCGTAGTGGTCGCTCACAACTTTGAAGGGCCTGCCGTAGAGGTAGGGGTGAAATTTCGACGTAGCCCAGATGATGGCGAAGCACTCCTTTTCTGTTGTGGAATAATTTGCTTCTCCTTTGGATAGCGATCGGCTGGCGTAACTAATAACCCTTTCAAGTCCGTCAGCCCTCTGCACAAGAACGGCGCCAATACCTACGCTGCTTGCGTCTGTATGTATTTCTGTCTCGGCGAATTCGTCGAAATGGGCAAGTAATGGAGGCGTCTGGAGGCGATGTTTAAGCTCCTGGAAAGCGTGTTACTGTGGCGTTTTCCACTTGAACTCCAAGTCGGCCTTGGTAAGGTTAGTGAGAGGATCGGCGATGCGGGCGAAGTTTTTCACGAACCGCCTATAATAGGCGCACAGGCCCAGAAATCGGCGCACGGCTTTCTTGTCAGTGGGCGGCGGGAAGTCGGCGATGGCGGCTGTTTTCCGTGGATCGGGACAAACTCCAGACTTGCTGATAACGTGCCCCAGAAACAAAAGCTCCTCATACGCAAATCTGCACTTTTCTGGCTTCAGTGTGAGTCCGGAAGTCTTGTGGCTTGAAGTACAGCTTCAAGGCGCCGAAGATGCTCGTCGAAACTCGAGGAAAACACGACGACGTCGTCCAAGTACACAACGCAAGTCTGCCACTTCAATCCTGCCAGTACTGTATCCATAACGCGTTAAAAAGTTGCAGGCGCTGAGCAAAGGCCGAAGGGCATCACCTTAAACTCGAAGAGGCCGTCCGGTGTTATAAACGCCGTCTTCTCTCGGTCTCTTTCGTCGACTTCGATTTGCCAATAGCCAGTCTTGAGGTCCATTGACCAAAAATACTTGGCGTTATGGAGCCGATCAAGTGCGTCGTCTATTCGTGGGAGAGGATACACGTCCTTTCTTGTGATTTTGTTCAGGCGGCGATAATCGACGCAGAAACGTAGGGTCCCATCTTTTTTTTTTCACTAACACCACGGGGGATGCCCATGGACTCTTGGACAGCTGGATAATGTCATCCCGCAGCATTTCATCAACTTGTCTCTTCATGGCCTCACGTTCTCGCGTCGAAACCCTGTACGGACTCTGACGGATTGGTCTGGCATTTTCTAAGGTTAAGATGCGATGTTTCGTGATTGGGGTCTGCCGAATTTTCGATGACGACGAAAAGCAATCTTCGTATTGCAGGAGCAGGGCCTTGAGCTGTTCTTGCTTATCGTTCGGAAGTCTGGGATTGACGTCGAAAGCTATGGGAGTGGCTTGGTTCCTCTGACCAGGTTCCACAGAATCGGGGAGGGCGAAAGCACTGGTGGCTTCGACAATTTCTTCGATGTATGCGACCGTTGTTCCTTTGTTCACATGTTTGTACTCATTGCTGAAATTCGTGAGCATAACCGTTGCTTTGCCTCCCCGCAGCTCTGCAATTCCTCTTGCGAGGCAAATATTTCGGGTGACCAACAGATGCTGACTGCCTTCAACGACGCCTTCCAAGTCAGGTGATTTAGGAGCGCCGACTGAAATAATGACGCTTGAGCGAGGCGGAATGGTGACTTGTTCCTCCAGCACATTCAAGGCATGGTGTCCTGACGGCGTGCGCGGCGGTAGTGCTTCTTCTGTGGATAACGTTATCGACTTTGTTTTTAGGTTGATGACAGCACCATGGAGGCATAAGAAGTCCATGCCAAGGATGACATCTCTCGAGCAACGCTGTAGGACTACGAAGCCTGTAGAATAAATACGGCCGTTAATGGTGGCTCTCGCTGTGCAGATTCCTGCAGGCGTTACGAGATGACCTCCGGCTGTGCGGATTTCAGGGCCTTTCCAAGCTGTCCTAACTTTCTTTAACTTCGCGGCGAACGACCCACTGATGACAGAATAGTCGGCTCCAGTATCGACGAGAGCGGTCACACTATGGCCGTCGATAAGAACGTCAAGGTCGCTAGTTTGCCGTCTCGCATTACAGTTAGGGCGTGGCGTCGGGTCACGGCTGCGTCGACTTGTTCCGCTGCTTCCATGTTGCGTCGTCAGGCCACCTTCGGTAAGTGAGCTTTCGCCGTCAGGGCTTTGCCTGGTTGGCGTTGTGTTCGGAAAGCTCCGTTGCGGCGTCGTCGTCGTCGGAGGATCTTCGGTAGTTCGTCGAACAGCAACCGCACCTACACCGGTTGCTGCTCTCAGTTTCCCGGATACGGGCTAGGAGACCAGCACCGCGTTGGGCCAGAGTACTGCTGGTGGTGCGCTGACGTGCGGTGGCTGGGTGACGGCGAATGCGAAGGACTTCGTGGTGTCCACCGAGTTCCTGTCAAGTAGTCGGCGATGTCACGTGGTCGTTCTCCTGGCTGTGGACGCGGTGCATTGACGGCGAATACACGCAGTCCCATCTGTCGGTACTGGCAACGGCGGTATGTGTGTCCGGCCTCGCCGCAGTGGTAACAGAGCGGGCGATGGTCAGGGGTGCGCCAGACGTCAGTCTTCCTCGGTGCACTGCGCTGGGCCGCTGGCGAACGGTATGGCGTCGGTGTGGGTGGTGGCGGCGGTGGCGTCTGTCGACGGAAGTGCGATGGGGCGGCGTTTTGGCGTGGATGGGGGGGAGCGTTGTGGCGCAGTGCAGCGGCATAGCTCATAGCTTCCGGCTCGGGCAGCGGTACGGCGGGAATTTGAAGCGATTGCCGAACTTCTTCTCGCACAATGTCGGTGATTGAATCAACCTGAGGCTGCGCCGAAGGCAACAGCTTGCGCAGCTCTTCCCGCACGATCGCTCGGATCGTTTCACGCAGGTCTCTGGAGTTACAGGCTTGAGCAACAGCGCAGTCTGCAGTCAGGCGACGATTATACTGTCTGGTGCGCATGTCCAGGGTCTTTTCGATAGTGGTCGCTTCGGCTACAAATTCTTGGACGGTTTTCGGTGGGTTTCTCATCAGTCCCGCGAAGAGCTCCTGTTTGACCCCTCGCATGAGGAAACGAACGTTTTCCTCCTCAGGCATGTCTGGGTCAGCGTGACGGAATAGTCCGGTCATTTCTTCTGTGAAAATGGCGACATTTTCATTTGGTAGCTGAACCCGGGTCTCTAATAAAGCAGCGACCCTCTCTTTGCGAGCGACGCTCGCGAACGTTTGCAGGAATGCGCCGCAGAAAACATCCCACGTTCGGAGCATGGACTCCCGATTTTCGAGCCAGGTCCTTGCGGTGTCTTCCAAATAGAAGAACACACGACGCAGCTTTTCGTCATGGTCCCAGTGGTAGAGGGCGGCCACACGGTCGTATGTTCCTAGCCAGGACTCCAGGTCTTCGAACGATGACCCATGGAAAATTGGTGGTTCCCTGGGTTGATGCACGACCATCGTGGGCTGGGACGCTGCGGTTGTCATTGTCGCTGCAGTCGCGGTCATGGCCTTGGGCTTCCGCGCCTTATCTTGTAGAAGCCCGTACTCCTGTGGTAGCCCTTGCTGTCGGCGGCTTGTTCGCTGCTCCTTGTTGGCGTCGGTGTCTTCGCCGCGACGTGGGCTGGGTTCACGGCTTGAAGGGGGCGTCCGGTACGTGAACGAAGCAGCACCTCCACCAGATGTCACGGGGTCGTGACGTGGCCGAAGACAGGAGACTTCGTGTTGGGATTTAACTGTTTATTTGGGCGAACCTGTGCCCGGTAAACGGAAAGTCCAATTACAGCAGCAGTCTCGCACAGATAGCAGTCTCGGGCTGATAGCGACGAACGGAGCGTCGGCCTTCGATCAACAACTGACAAGCGGCGAAGCGCGTCGGCATTTATACTCTTGCCGTCGAATGTTCTAGCGTTATTGCTGGCGGTGGCGTAGGTTCCAGAACAATCTGTACCGTTCGCACTGTGGGCGTGATCTTATCGAAATGATCTACTACAGTCCGGAACCTTCTCGAAAACTGCATGCGCGGCTTGCGCTGAGAATCGTGTGGTGTTTTGGGACGATAACAAAAACTTGAGAAATGGAACGTGGCAATATGATATATTTATACTGTCACGGTTATATCGCGCTTTCTTTTACTTCATAATTATGACGAACTTTAAGTAGCCTAGAATAACGTTTAATTTTCAAAAAATAGTTTCATAAAAAAGGCCATCTTCAGTCATTTTATAACTGTTATAATACCTTTGATTTGTGGCGAGAACCTCATCTGCCATTCTGTGTAAAAAAAGGACTGCATTATTTTGGTTGCAAAGAAGTTATAACGTGTCACAAGTAACCAAGTCAGATATTTAGCCATGGCGTTCGTCATTGGCTGAAAATTTTATTTAAGTTGTTCAAAATATTTATACGCAATACTGCGCATCAAGAAATGCGCAACACGAAGTGTGCAGTCAGGTTGCATGGCACAGCGCGCTTTGGTTTGCGATGAGCCGCTCGAGAAGTCCGCCGCGGTGGCTGTTCTGTACTGGGTCACTCATATAACAATAGTAACATTTAGACAACGAACAAGCTGTTCTTGCGCGTGAGAACTGCGCTTAGAGAAGTTAAGAAATGCACCACGAGAAAATGAGAACAATAACCACCTCCACGACTTCCCACGCAGATGGAAAATTCTTCTTATCACTACAGCTACGGTCCGGCTGTACAGAGGTTTCTATGGCGCCATCATACCATCTGAAAACTGTTATTGTGACACCCGATGCACTATTCGAATTCATTGTTATGCCTTTCGGCCTTTTCTTACGCGCCAGCAACATTGGAAAGTATGAATTAAAAAGAGTCACAGCCCTCCCACAAAGACAAAGCAATGAACACAATAGCAACGAATTGGAAGGTCACGCGCAGAATGGCAAGCAGATCGAAACGTTCCCCGCGTTTCTCACGCAAAAATGACGCACGAAACATACTCACTGGTACAGATGTACGAGATTAAGCGTCTCAGTTGTTACTTCGCTCTGTCTCAAAAGCACGCCCTTTTCGCTAACAGAGGCTGTGAAATGATTGCAGTGACCTTTGTGCGCCCCGTAACTACCACAGAATCTTTCCGGTCAAGCTCACCGCCAGCCAAGCATATGATCCTCTCTACCGAGAGTTCAGAGCACTCGAGAGATTGTCCACTCCTCTCCTCCGCGCGGGCCGAAGTAGGCGTGAGAGTTGAGAGCCATCGCACGCTCTTTGCGTCATCTTGCTGATAATTTTGAAAACGCGATAGTTCACCCCCGAGATGCCTGCCAACAGCGGTAAGTGATGTATAAAGAGCTTGACGTTTTACCTTGAAGGAGGTACTTCTGTGGCTCAGTGGTTAACGCCTGGCATTCACGACGCAGAGGCCCCATGTTCGATTCCATGCGCCGAAGTCTTTCTTTCTGAATTTTTTTCTTAGTTGCGTTTTCATATATATTATAAGTGTACATAAACGGTGCATGACATTGAGGGCGACGTCCACGTCGACGACGACGCCGGCGGTAAAATCTAGCCGATAGTGTTCATATAATTCTATCGCAACAATGCCTTGCGTGAAATAATACTACAGAGGCTTCGAGGCTGCTCGGCCCAGAACTTCGTCATGGAAGGCGTGGAGCCATACTGGGAAACTTGCTTATTTATCTAAGCCTCCACCGCAACTACCCACTGCCAGCGGCTGCTACGTGCCACGAGTGTACACGCCGTAGTCCTTTCCACATATTTCCACCATCTGCACGCTCGCAGACGCCGCTCGCATACTGCCCCCACCCCCTCCCCTTGAAAAGTGGGGAAGAAAGACGCGGGCAACGTCACACAGCTAGCTCACGCAAATGTTCTGCCCAGCCTTGGCCACAGCAGATCGCACGTGGTGTACGCGGCCACACGTCGGTACAGTCAATGCCCTGCTCCTCGTGGCACGTCATGAGCCGCCATGCGAGGTAACCGTTCCATCACGCAGTGACAGATAACACTCTACTGCCCCCCGAAGACAGAGGCATACTGGACTCGTTCTGTTTGACGACCAGGGTCATCGGCAAGAGTATGATGGAACACTGATTCTCATGGTGCAGCACCGGTTCTAGCGAGTCATAAACTTTGGTCGTACGTCTTCGTTGTAACCGTCCAGACAATTCACGTGCAGGGGCGGCCACTCCTCTAGGTAGGAGTCGTTCAACGCCGGCAAGCTTGGCAGCTATAGAAGCGTGACGTCCCCAGTAAAGGTCTGCCTGTACAGGCCTCTGGCACTCATGTAGCGAGAGAGGAAGATGGGACGGCGTCCACGGTGGTCGTGTCGTTCTCTCGCCACTTTATTCCACGCCTGAAGCGGAGCCGCGTGGCTTTCCACGTCCGACACACCAAGTGCGCTAGCTTGTTCTAATCCTCGCGCAGCTCGAGCTAGCATCAGCTGCGCGAGAGGCGCGGCGCGGTGATTGAGAAATGATGATGGTGATGATGGCACTACAGGGCTCCCCCCCTAGCGCTTTGCGCGATTTGAAGGCATAAAAAAAGAAAGAGAGCGACAAATGCTATATACATGAGCGACAATCTATAAAGTGTTCATTTGGCAAGTCCAGGTTGTCAACATGTATGGGCCATCGGTAAGCTGTGTGTCTCCGGTGGGCGACTCTGGGAGAAGCGCAAGGGACGAAGAAGGAAGTGCCGGGTCGCTGTGGTTGCCGACAAGCGGGTCTCACGATGACCTGGTCGGACAGGCCGAGAGTGGACCGTGTGTCACGAGGTCATGCTGCTAACGTCGGCAGAGGGTCGGCAGTGCGGGTTTTGACGTGGGGGTCGATGCAGCACAGACCTCAAAGACAGACCGGCGTCTGACGTGCCGGTATAGATAGACGTGGGGACGCACGCAAAAACGTGTCCTAACAATGCCGCCAAGTGTACGGTGGGTAGTCGGGTACACGACTAGTGGTGGGACATTGCGTCGGATAGGCCGAGTAGGCGCTTGCGCCGTCTTCAGGGCTGTGACTGCAACTCGTGGCTGCGTAGCAGGGCGGCTCAAAAGTTGCCGCAATGTGTGACGCCAAGCACGTTGTCGTCGCTGACGTAAGGTAATGGGTGGTAGACACGTATGAGGTATGAGTGTCGTCGCGGTTGTGACACATGAGCTGGTGTTGTGGACACACGTCTGGTTGTTGCCGTCCGGAGGCAAAGGCTCCGGGGAATGGTGGTGGTGGAACCCAGTCAGCGTGGGCTCGCCCGGAATATTGGACGGGACACCTGTGCTCGTGTATTGACCTCCGGTAGTCCATGCACGAGGGTTGGCGTGCAGGTCTGCATAATTGATAGCTGCCTCTAGCCAACACCCCCTAGATTGCTCCACCGCAGGCGTGGTATGTCTGGTAAGCCCTGTCTGAAGTGGACCGGGCACGTCTTCCTCAAGCGCGTCAGTCATAGTCGCAGTGTCTTGGAAGCTTGGCCGTGGTTGATGGCTGGTGGCTTTAACTTCAGCTGCGGGAAACTGCTAGGACAATGGCGGTCGTTGCTGGCAGGACGTGCAGAGCATTGAGGCTGGTCGACAGTCGCCTTCGGACATCGGGGAGGGTGAGGTTCCGCAACCGAGAGGTGAATAGTAGGCGTGACAATGCCCATAGTCGTGGTAGCCACCAGGGCGTTCGGTGATGTTGCCGTCGTAGAACCTGACGTGTCAGCTGTGTTGTGAGCCATGGAGGTCGGCCGAGACGAGCCGGTGGTAAACATGCCTGCAGCGTCGTCGGCCGAGGACGATGAAAACACAAACCTCGTGGCTGACTGGTTGCATTCAGCCCAAATGTCGAGAACCTTGGCGGATGGGCAGTCGGGCGCAGGACACGCGTCGCTAGTGGCCAGACGAGAGGTTAAGTCTCGTTTATTGGACGTTGTTGAAGGCGAAAGCTTTGATGTCGGGAAGTCAATAATGGGCGAAATGTCACCTGTGCCAGGCTCCGAAGCGGGCGGACAGGTGGTCGTCATGGAGTCTGGTGGGGCCGCGGTGTCGCGTGCCGTCGCTTTCGTGAAAAACGTGCAGGTAGCAAGCGTGCCAGAAGGACCATTGGCCGAGGACTTCGAAAAAACGCACTTCGTGGTGGACAGGTTGTCGGCAGCAGGAACGACTTCAAGAACCTCGTTGGATCTGTGACCGGGTGCGAGAATCACTGCGCTAGTGGCCGGACCAAAGGTGGAGGGAGACGTTGTCGGAGAAGTTAGGTTGCGGTCAGATGAGAGCTTCGGGCCGGAGGGTCCAGTACGCTGCGACGCAGGGAAAACCTGAAAGTCGCGGGTTCCCGGCAGCGGGTGGTAGTTGAGACCAAAGCTGGCAAGCACCGCAGAGCAGAGGTCATCGTAAGGCTGCTGGTTGGAGGTTGAAGTGGCAGAGAGATGACGCAACTCTACCGGAAGGGCGTCATGAAGAATGGCGTGCATGAGCGGCTGGTCCGTGACGCCATTCAACGCAAGAACGGCATCGAGCTGCATGAACCATACCTTGGGGTAGGTCGATTGGAACGGCGGCACTGGCGGGCAGAGCTGCGGAAACATGGCAGCGGGTCGCTCGGCGAAGCGCGTGTTCTCCGGGTCACCAATGTAGCGAGAGAGGAAGACGAGACGGCGGCCAAAGTGGTCGTGTCGTTCTCTCGCTACTCTCTTATCCAGGGCCTGAAGCGGAGCCGCGTGGCTTTCCACGTCCGACACACCAAGTGCGCTAGCTTGTTCTAATCCTCGCGCAGCTCGAGCTAGCATCAGCTGCGTGAGAGGCACGGCACGGTGATTTAGAAATGATGATGGTGATGATGGCACTACACTCACTTCACACTCTCTGCTGTTGCGGTGTGGGTCAGACACGGTGGCGCAACTGCTCACGTAAACGGCAGGTTCCTCCTCGAAAGGGGCCTTCTGTTCTGTGGCTTCTCCAGGGGATCCTGCAGCCAGGTCGTTTCCTCCAGCCTGGATTATTTATTCTGGTAAGGTGTTTATAAGCCGGCAACCAGTGATCATACGCTATGGCGAATGTCACGGCTAAGCACGCACTCAGCGCGAGTGGTGTCCTTGTTAGCTAGCCCCACTAGAAGGTACTCAAGAGCTCGACCTAATTCAGAGTTCGTAGGCTTCGCTACAATTACCCCGGGGTACCCCAGGGTCGGCGTACCTCCATGCTCACGGCCTCACGATTTCCACCGAGAAGTGCGCCTTAGTCCCTTTTACCCGCAAGCCCATGATCTATTATCCTGTTTCCATCGACAACGTGAACCTTTCGTATACGAGACGTCACCGATTCCTGGGCGTCGTTATCGACAGAGATCTCTCGTGGACTGCTCACATCTCGCACTTGAAGAAGAGGATCAGCTCAATCACACACGTGATGAGATTTCTCGCTGGTAAAACGTGGGGCACATCGGTGTCATATATGCTTCAGCTGTACAGAGCGCTTTTCTTAGGATATTTGCGGTATAGCACGCCCGTGCTTTCCAACGCCGAAAAAACTAACATCAGGGTCCTACAAAGCATTCAAGGCCAAGTCCTCCGTACATGTTTGGGGCTACCTCAGTGCGCTAATACGTTAGCAACAAATGGTATTGCTAAAGACAATCCGATCACAACAAATATAAATTTCGACACACTCCGCACACACATCCGTCAAATATCCAGAGTGCCTAACCACCACCTTGCTAGCTTGCCACTAGAAAGACCAAAGGCAGCGTTTTCCAAAGTTTTTGTGGCTAACCAGAATTCCATCTCGTGGAGATTGTCGCCCGCAGCCATACCACTATCTCCAGAGTGGTGCGTGGAAAGACCGACTGTGCACCTTGAAGTGCCGGGGATATCTAAAAAGGCAAGCCTGTCATCTACACTCCTCAAACAGATCTCACTGGACCTTTTGCATTTCTCGTATGCTAACCGAATTCATGTTTACACGGACGGTTCGGTCTCGGGAAGTTCGACAGGTGCCTTTGTCATACCATCTCGATCAATCACCGTCAAATTCAAGACATCACACGTCACGACATCTACGGGATCCGAGCTCGCCGCTCTTCGAGCCGCTGTGGAGTTTGTTACGCAAGAATCCTCTAGTAGATGGGCCATTTTCTGCGACTTCAAGGCAGCCCTTCAATGCGTGCGAAGTCTACGACGTGAAAACTACCACCAGATGGCGTATTGTATTAACGAAATTTGTCATCGCACCGCTGATCAAGGACACGATATTGTTTTACAATGGTTACCGGGCCACTGTGGCATCAGTGGTAACCACCTCGCCGACGATGCTGCCCGATGTGCCCACGATGGAGCGCCCACACTGTTAATACCCTTGTCAAGAGTAGACGCAGCTAGAGAACTTTGTCACATCGCGCATAATGCCACACTTGCGCACTGGAATTCTCCACTTAACTCCAATCATCGCCCTAAGAATCTTAAGTCAATACTCCAGAAACAACTGTCATCCAAGATTTCTCGACGTGACGCTACAATGCTGTGCCGGCTGTGGACTGGGGTAGCGTTTACTAAGTCATTCAGCCATCGCATTGGCATGGCAGATTCATTCATGCGTGAAAGCTGCAACTGTATAGAGACTATTGAACATCCCTTGTGCCACTGTGCCCAGTTTGATGATGGTAGCCGGACTCTCCAGTGTGCCTTGAGTAAACTCGATGACCGGCCATTTAATGAAGCAAAGATCTTAGGAGCGTGGTCGCGCAGCGCATCAGCACAGAAAGCCACACGAGCCCTCCTGAGATACACCACAGCAACTTGATTGAGGGACCGCCTGTGAAACTCGGCATTGTGTGTGTGATGTGACATGTGTCTATCCTTCTCTATCTTTTTATTCCCCTCTCCCCCTCCCAATGTGTAGGGTAGCAAACTGGATGCATAGTCTATTTAACCTCCCTAACTTTCCTACATTCCTTCTCTCTCTGTTCTCTCTCACCCCGGGGTCGAAGAGGGGGAGCCATCTGGCGACCTAACAGCTTGTTACTATGAGCAGGTCATAATAAGCCTTCATGCGCTCCACCTTTACAATGTCACACCCATGGCAGCTCATGTCCGAAGATTGTTCGACGGGTTTGGTCAGATAGTTGACCGGAGATGTGCGCTCGATGACACGGTAGGGGCCTTCTTATTTGGGAAGCAGTTTGGAAGAGTGGCCAGCTACAGAGGTTGGTATTGAGAGCCACACAAGCGCACCAGGAAAGGATGTGGGCTCACAGGTGGTAGAGACGTCACGAATACTCGTCTCTCGCTCTTGCTCATGCGTCGTAAAAGTCTCGGCAAGCCCACGACACTCTTCAGCAAGAATGGCTGTCTCAGAAATAGGTCCAGACTCAGATAAATCCGGCGTGTACGGGAGTATCATGCCTATCGTATGCGACGGGTGCCTCCCGTAAGGCAAGAAGAAAGATGAGAACCCGGTCGTGCTCTGAGGGACAGTGTTGGAGGCGTAGGTGACGAAGAGCAGTATATTATCCCAATTCATGTGGTGGGCGGCGACGTACACCGAAACAATGTCGCCAAGGGTGCGGTTAAAGCGTTTCGTGAGGTAATTCGTCAGCGGGTGGTAAGCAGTCGTTTAGCGGTGGACAGATTCACTCCATCAGTATGGCTTCAACGACTTTTGACAAGAAGACATGGCCTCGATCACTGAGAAGCTCTTGGGGTGGTCAGTGGCGCAGTATAAATTAGTGCAGCAGGAAGGACGCAACATCGCGCGCAGTAGCCGCAGGGAGAGCAGAGGTTTAGGCGTATCGCGTTAAATGGTCTACAGCAACAATGGCCTAGTGGTTACCAGCTAACGTCAGAGGAAGTGGTCCCTACAAACCGATACCTACGCGCCCAAACGGACGGTCAGGGCAAGGTAACGGTTGCAGACCGGCGTGCGACATGCGTGCTGATGGTTTGCGGCGTTGACAGGCGAAGCAGGAGCAAACGAGCTGCTGCACGTAGCTGTACATCCCGCGCTAGAAGTAGTGTTGTCGAATGCGGTGGTAAGTTTTCGATACCCTAGAGTGCGCGAATTGCGGATCAGAATGGAAAGATTCACATATATCCAACTGCAGATTGCGAGGTATCACGAGTAACTACTGCCGGTCATCGGCTTCGTAATTGCGTAGGTGTAGGAGGCCTTCACGGGTGGCAAAAAGGTGAGGTCGACGACGCAAGGCACGCCTAGATGGTGTTGCGGACGGATCATAGAGCAAGTCGATCAGCGGGGTGATCCAATTATCCTTTCGCTCGTCGGCAGCGAGAATGTCAACATCGATGGCAGAAATAGCAATTGAGGTTACTGAGCTGGGCACGTCGTCTTCAGGTAGAGGGGAACGCAACGGCGTCAGCATGCTGGCGTCCGTTGCGGTACAGCCCGTGGATGCCGTACTCTTGTAAGCGAAGAGCCCAACGGGCGAGACGGCTTGAGGGATCGTTCAACAATGACAGCGAGCATAGTGCATGATGGTCGATGACGACATTAAATGTTGTTTGTCTCGGCTCTCGTGAGCGTACGGCTTGCGTATGCTACAAAATATTTACGGAATCCTGGTTTTCGCAGCGCCAGGTTAGCGACGAGACCTACACCGCTAGCGTTCGTGTGCACCTCCAGCCATGAGTACTTGCCAGTACCCCGAGCGCACATCGAGAGAAGAAAAAATTCGGCTCCATAAAGGCTGTCAATTGCGTCATCGATACGCGGCAGTGGGTAAACATCCTTGGGAGTGATGTTATTCAGCCGTCTGTAGTCTACACATAACAACGCAGAACCGTGTTTCTTCGCAACAAGAACAACAGGAGATGCCCATGGACTGTACGACGGCCGAATAACGTCGCGTCGGAGCATATCATCAACCTGTTCGTTAATTTCCCGACGTTCAGCAGGCGACACGCGGAATGCACGTTGCCGTAATGGTGGACGGGCACCATGCAGTGTCAATCCGATGCGTAACAGTGGACGTGCGACCGAGTGAACTTCGCCTGGCATCGAAAGAAGAACGATATTCTTGCAACAGGTCCAGACGCTGGGAACGCTGTACCGCAGTAAGGTTGTCCGCAAGGGAGGGGCCAATACATCAGCAGATAACGAATTAGAAGTGCAAACAGCATTGATGGCACGCGCACTGGGACAACGCGAGTCATCGGGTACATCCAGGACTTGTGCATCGTCCACAGTTCCACTCTGCCGAGACATTCACCTCTATGCAAGGTAACAGTGTACGGGGATGGGTTGGTTACAAAACTGCGGCGTTGCCCTGGGTGACGTGCACGGTCGCGAGAGGTACAAGCAACCCTTTCCTCCTACAAAATTGGTCAAGTGGCGAAACGAGTGCAATTGTGTCGGAGAGACCAGGGCAGTAGACCGATACAGCCGTCGTCGAGTTTGGAGGCACTGTTGTATCGTCTATCAGGAGAACCTTGCTCAGTGTCGAGGGGCTATCTTCTGACCTCAAATGCGAGAAGGGTGAGAGTTCAATTTCGGTGGAGGCACAATGAGTGAGGACGCCATGGCGGGAGAGAAAATTTCATCCCAGGATGACGTCATGAGAGCATGCCGGAATGATGACGAACTGGGCGAAATAGAGAACGTCCGAATGAAAACGCGTGAATATGAAGCGAACCAGCTGTACAGAGCAACAGCCCAGAAAGTGGCGTCATCCCTTTTCGAAGTAAGTGGCAACGTTTTTCGTCCATGACAGATACGGCAGCTCTAGTGTCAATAAGAGCCGATGCACGAACACCGTTCACAAGCACGTCAATGACATTCGAGGGGCTGCTCTGAGGGCTTTCACATTGCGATAGCGTAGCAGTCCTTGCCTCTGGGATTGCGACGACCAGTTTTCTCGCTCATCAGCAGCCGAACTTGGCCGCATAGGGGTCAGGAAACGACATCATGCAGACAGCGACCTTTGAGGAGATAGACCTGCATTAGGCGGCGGTGGCATAGACAGAGGTTCGTCGTGGTAGGGACGGCTGAGCTGACCAGCAACAGGCGAAGAAATGGGAGCGGGCTGTACGTGAGGGCAGTAACGTGCTACGTGACCGGCGTAACCGCAGGCAAAACAGATGGACTGGTTGTCGGGCGTCCGCCATCGGTTCGCCGGGTAGGTCTCACCCATATCGCAAGAGCCGATGAACGAAATGGTGGCTGAAAAGACTGCATGGTTGGCTGAAGCTGAGGCTGAGGGGTTGCGTCAACATACGTAGCGGGCACAACCACTGCGAAGGATGGAGCTAGAGCGGCAGCTTCAGCGTAGGTGAAAGGGGCGGGTGCTGGAACGACTTGAGGCGGCCTGGTGACCACTTGGTTGTAACTCAGGGGCGCAGGAGCCGGAGGTTGTTGGGGATAGTACGCAGACATGAAGTCCACTATTTCCTGCTAATTCGCTAAACGGATAGGAGGTACAAGAGTAGCGGTCGATTGTTGAACAGCTGGGGGGTGGGGAAAGGGTGGAAGCGAGAACTGGCACGCGATTTCTTCACGGATGAAGGATTTGAGGTCTGCTATCAACGCCACTGGTCACAACTGGCCTCCAAGCCAGCAAGCGACCTATCTCATGGTAAGGAGCGACGGGTCATCGAACACTACCGGCAGAGCTCCTCGTAGCTCTCGCACAGTGTGATGACCTCAGCCATTGCGCAGGGGTTGTTGGCAAGCAGCATCGTGAAGGCATCATCGTCAATGCCTTTTGTGATATGTCGGATCTTGTCACACTCTGACATAGTGTGATTGGATTTGTTGCATAAGTCCAGATCATCTTTTATATAGCTGGTGAATGACTCGCCAGCCTGCTTAGCGCGTTCATATAAGCGCTGGTCGGCTTGCAGCTTCTATGGGATCCATAATACGGAAGCATAATATGGGACCCACATACAAAAAACGAAGTAAACAAAATTGAAAAATACGGAGGCGTGAAGCAAGGTTTACAATGTCGAAATATAGGTACATAGACTCAGTGACCGAAATGCTGACTCAACCAAAATTGCCCGAGCTTTCATTGCGAGAAAAAGTGGCTAGATTAAAATTCATGCACTTGATGAAACACAACTGCTTTAACTTCAGTCCCTACAGATTCATAGAACACAGAACGTCACGTATTTCACAGCTTGTTAAATATAGCCATGAGGACCAGTTTGTGCCTCTGCCAACAAAGGGTAACACCTTTAAATATTCCCTGTTCCCGTAAACAATTGAGGAATGCAATGCACTACCCCATAGCATAACTCAAATTATTTCTACAGAGGAATTTGAAAAGACGGTAATGGCATATTACTCTTCCGGGTAACCATAACTAGTCGTTGTTACCTCATCTCTTCTACCCAGAGATGTTTCCTTTTTTGTATATTTTTCTATAACTGTACCTGACGTTGGTAGGAAAAGTTTCTACGACGCTGAAGTTTGTGATGTATATGGTATAGCCTTCGTGAAGTGTTTTGTATAAAGTAATGCTACCATGCCAATCTTTGGTCACTACTGTGTAAACCTTCACTTACCTGTTGGATTGGTCCTCTGTTAAAACGGCCCGTTGTGTTGTATTTCTTGATTTCATTTTTTGTTGTTGTTGTGCTTGTGTCAACAAGTGAAGTGTACTTCTTTACCTCACCCTGTTACGGCCTTTGGCTAACAGTATCAATAAATGAATAAATAAATAAAAAAACGGCAGGGCAGACAAAAACATGGATTACAGCGGTCTTAAAATCAGACAAGGTTGCAAAATCAGACGTGTGGTTGTTGTACCAGAAACTTGTGACGCCGACAAGGTAGAACACCAAGTTCGTCAACTTGCCATCCTCGTGCCATTCGCTGGGGACGCTCACGTGCTCGTAAATGGTGAGCCAGTCCTCCACGTCAGTGCCATCGGCCCCAGTGAAGATGGGTGAATCGCGGATCCTGGGGACACCGGGACACGGATGTCGCAAGGAAGGAGGGGTTTGCTGAGAGGCGTCCTGGGGCATAGTTGACGGCAGGGTACGTGATCGAAGCTCCAAGGGCATTGAAAGGAAATGCAGCACTATCTACCAATTTGTTAAGGCGTTTATTAGCCGGTAACCAGTGATCATACGCTATGGAGACAGTAACGGCTAAGCAAGAACTCACAGCGCGAGCGGTGTGCTTGCTGGGTAGCCTTACTAGAAGGTACTCAAGAGTTCGGAGGCTTCGCTACAATTTGTTTGCTGCTGCCTTGGCTTAAGGTTCATCGCAAACTGCTTGTTCTCTCTTTCAGCTGAGGCCAGCATTTTGTTCAGCTTTGAAAATTCAGCCTGTATTGTTTTCTCTTAACGTCGCTTTTCTGGAGAGAGAGAGATTGACTTTATTTAAACATATCCTGAGGAGGCTGAGAAAAGGTGCCATTCGACCCTTAATTCAACCTGGAGGCTCCACCCAGGATGGTGCTGGCAGCCGAAGGCTTGTAGCGATGTCCCGGGCCCTCTGGACCGCCTGTAGTTGCAGCTTGTATTGATTGCTCTTGAGGGCTTCTTGCCAAGTCTCTTAGGTATTCAGTTGTGCTGCGCTATGGGCAGGGCACAGCCAGAGCATGTGTTCGAAATTGCAATAGGGATGATGTGGGTGGTGTGTCGGGGTCGACTGGTGTGTGGTGTGTCGGAAGGTGGATGGTGTTATGTACCTACGTGTTTGCAATGTTCTGAGAGTTAGAGCTTGTGCTTTGTTAAGTTTTGGGTGCGGTGCTGGGAAGGCACGTCTTTGTACCCGGTAATGTGAAGTGACCTCGTGGTATGTGAGTGCTTTGTCCTAGCTGCAGAGATTCTCGTACCGCTCACTCATCGAGGGGTCATTGTCCGCGGCGCGGCGTGTGAGCTCACGCGCCAGGCGGTTGGCCTCTTTGTTGGGATTGCAGTGGTCGAGTCCCGGTAACTGTCCCATGTGGGCTGGGAACCAGGATACGTAGATTTGAGCTTTCTCTTCCTTACAAAGGGTTTCTTTGCTCTCGTACTCTCTTATTACGTTGACGGTGAGTTTTCCAGTGCTTCTAGCTACTAGGCCAGCCGCGAATGTTCGTGCCGCCGTCTTAGAGTCTGTGTATATTGTGGAGTAGGCTTGGCAGCTTTGAAACACTAGCGCGATCGCCATTTCCTCTGCTTCGTGGACATGGCTTATTTGGATGGTTGCCGCGTTTATGAGGTTTCCGTCTATATCAACGACCGCTAAGGCAAACGCCTCCCTGCCATAGTAGAGGGTGGCATCTACGAATAGCGCGTGCGTGTTGTGTTTTTTTGCATTGTTTATGAGTGGCCTCGCTCTGTCTTTCCTTCGCCCTTTGTTGGACGTAGGGTGAACGTTGCGGGGGATTGGTTCAACCCTAATGTGTTACGTCATTACCAAGTTGTGTTCTTTTCTCTGGTTGAAAAATTGGGCAAATGCCTGCGTCTCGTAGGATAAATGGCCTGCCTGCGTCAACGACAGGTGTGTGATCTGTGCCACACTCTGTGCCTCAAAAATTTTTTCGACTGTGTTGTGCAGACCAAGTTGCTCGAGTTTCTCTTTGCTTGTGCTATTGGGCAAGCCGAGTGCCGTTTTCAGTCCCTTGCGAAGCCTGGAGTCGACCTTTTTGATTTCAGCCTTCGTAAGTTTCAAAAACGGGAACGCGTATGCTATGTGACCTACGAGAAACGCGTGATACGCCTTCATGATGTTGTCTTCTAGCAGGCCTCCTCTCTTGTTGGCGATTCTAGCAATGCCTCTTGAAAAATTGTTTGTGCTTTTTTCAAGGCGCTTGAGTGCTTTTTTGTTGTGGCCCTCCTTGGCGCTTAACGTTAGCCCTAGTACTTTGACCGTATATACTTGCGGTATCGTTTGGTTGTTCTCAGCTTTGGGCACTACTTGCTGCTCCTCTTCGCCCGAATTTCGTCGAGGGTGAAAGAGCGTTAGAGTAGATTTAGTGGGGGACAGTGCGAGTCTAGTTGGCTCAAGAAATTCTTCAGTTGTAGTCAGTGCTTGTTGAGGAATTCCTTCCAAGGCGCCATATTAGTGGCCACATGGGACCCATATGGTAATATCATCCGCGTATATGGCATGGTGCATGGATGGGATTTGAGCGAGCTTCTTCGACAACCTGTGCATCGCCACATTAAAGATCAATGGCGAGAGCACTGACCCTTGTGGGGTGCCAATATTTCCGAGTCGTTCGGGTTCGCCGCATTGCTCTCCTATGCGAATGGTGGCGGTTCGGTTCGCCAGAAAGCCTTTGATGTAGTTGTAGAATTTCTCGCCTAGGTTCATGTGGGATATTTCACCCAGTATGTGTTCATGTTTTACGGTATCAAAGGCCTTCGCGAGGTCCAGGGCTAATATGGCTTTGGGCATGTGAAGGAGGCCGTAACATATGTGTTCTCTTAACATCAACATGGCGTCCTGTGTGGACAGTGCCCTGCGGAAGCCAATAATGTTGTGTCGAAAGAGCCCATTGCTCTCAATGCGGTCCGTGATACGGTTGAGTATTGCATGCTCAGCTACTTTTCCAACGCAAGATGTGAGTGATATGGGCCTTAAGTTATCGATGCTCAGTGGTTTTCCAGGTTTCGGGATGAGCAAAACCTTGGCACTACTCCATTCTTTGGGCACGGTACCCGTTTCCCATGCCTCATTTATTTTCTTAGTAAGGATTACAATTGCTTTATCGTCTAGATTCCGTAGCAGTTTATTGTCGATTCCATCTGGCCCTGGCGCCGATCTGCCATTGAGTTGTTGTAGAGCGTACCGTATTTCAGCTTCGCTGAATGATTCGTCTAGCTTTTCTTGCGGTCGACCTCCATATGAGGGATTTTTGTTTTCCCAGGCTACTGATTTGCTTTCCAGTGGGAGATATTTTTGGCCTAGCGTTTTGAGGAGAGCTTGGGATCCACCACTATCCTGGGCGTGCTTGTGCACCAGTCGTTCAATTTGCAGCTGGGTGCCAGCTCTGGTGGGTTTGTCCCTGTCCGCCATAAGGTGTTTGAACAGCCCCCATTTGCTTCCCTTCCTTATTTTGCCATCTGCTTTGTCACATGTGTTGTTCCACTGCTGGGCGCAGAGTGTTTTGGCGTGAGATTCGATTTCGCGGCCAAGGTCCGCGATTTTTGTGCGTAAGTGTCTGTTGAGCTTCTTTTTATGCCACGCTTCTTTTAGGTCATGCTTTTTCTGCAGCAAATTGGCCAGGTGAGAGTCCATTGCTGGATGGATTCATCAGTCTCGACTTCTTTGGTGGCCTCATTCGCTGCCATTTTTAATTCATTTAAGAGGGCTTCATATGATAGTTCTGTATTGCCTTTCTGCTCCCGTATTTTATGGAACTGGTCCCAGTCTGTGATTTTGAATTTTCTAGGCGCTTTCGCCTCGTTCTCAACGGTAATTTCCAGGATGCAGTGGTCGCTACCTAGGTCTTTGGCGAGGTTATCCCAGGTAGCTCTGACGTTCTTGGTGAAGGTTAAGTCCGGCATTGTGTCCCGCTGTACCGAATTACCTCTTCTTGAAGCGAGGGCAAGGTTGTTTATCAGCTGCAGGTCCAGCGCATTCGCGCTTTCTGCTAACTTGGTGCCTTTGCCTTGGCTTTTTAAGTATCCCCATTCGGTACTCCTGGCGTTAAAATCACCTGCTACTATGAGCGGATTATCACCCGCCATTTTTACCGCCGAGGTAAGTAGTCTGTTGAAATTTCTTTTCTTGTCTGATGGAGGACTGTACACATTGAGCACAAAGATGCTTCTTTTAACGGCCCTGTGTGGTAAGATTTCCACCAGGACCGTTTCCAGGCCTTTTTTGTATACGGGGGCGTCCTTTTCGGCGAACATTACGTCCTTCCGGATGAAGGTAGCCACTCCTCGCGTCTTGTTCTGCTCGGGGTGCAGGGTCGGCCTGGCTACTCTGTACCCCTGTATGCCAATGCTTTTAGCAGTTTTGCTTTCTCCACATTCCTGTAGCAATATTATATGCGGCTTTTTTTACAGGCTAGCAATAGTTGTGTTAGTGCTGCTTTGCGTTTCTGAAGTGAGTTACAATTCCACTGCCAGATCTTAATCTCGTTACGGTCAGCAGCCATTTTGGCTTGGTAGCTTGTGTGCGTCGCGGCTCGTTATTTTCGCGAGATTGCGTGATTTGACTGGTCGGACTTTAGCTCTAGAAGTTATGCTCGGCACGCTTGCCGTAACCGCTGGTTTGTCCACGCTTAGCTTCTGAGCAGCACCTGCCACAGGTGGGTTGGCTGCCATCTTCTCCAGGCTCATGAGCCTCTGGTCAGCTTTGTCAGTGTAAGTCTTAAAGGTTTCCATAAACATGGCAAGCGTGTTCGCCAACGTATCAATTTTGTCGTTGAGCTTAGTTGTCGCGGACTCGACATTTCTCAGTGGGGCTTCTTTCTCTATCGAGACCATCTCGATCTCCTCCGTCGTGTCGCTGTCGCTGTCTACGGCTTTGCGTTTGTGTGTGTTGTGGATCATTTGTTGTGAGCGTGTTGTCGGTGGTGCCGGTGAGCTCGACAGATTAATTCCGTGGCAGCTCTCTATTCTAGCTATTGAGGCCCGGAGCTCTTCAAGTTCCTTCTTGAGGACCCTGTTTTCTTGTTCAAGCGCTACAATACGAGAATCGAGAGCATGCTCTGGCTGTGCCTTACCTTTGGGCTGGCTACTTGTGCTTCGTGATTCACCTGCAACCCTGCTGACCCAGGAGCCATTGTTCGGCTGCTGCTGCTGCGTGGCTGTTGGTCTCGTTCTCGATCGGGATCTGGAGCACTCCCGAGATGACAGGTGGTTGTCGGATCCCGACAAGGTCGAGGGGCGCCCTCCGGAACGAGAACGGCCTCTGGATCGAAAACGCCTTCTGGATCGGGAACGACCTTTGGATCGGGATCTCCCCCTGGATGGAGATCGGTGATGGACGCTCGAGGCGTTCTCCCGTCCCGGCGCCTGGTTGTGGCAGGGTTCCTTAAACGTGACAGATGTTGGTGCGTCTTCATGCTGTTGTGCTTTCCACTCTTGCTTTCTGCGTCTTCTTCTCCTCACTATATATGGAATGTGGAAGCGTCTTTTGCATTCGCGATCTCCGGTGGGGTGATTTCCATCGCATAGCTTGCATTTCGGCTCGCAGTGATGCACGCCGTCTTCTTGTAGCGTTTCTCCGCAGTTGTGACATTTCTTGCTCGTTGCGTTTGTGTGCCGGTAAACATCGGCGCGATGGCCGACTCCTCCACACGTTCTGCAAACATCGACTTGTCGCTTGTAGAGCGAGCAGGGAACCATGGCGGTTCCACATATCACTGTGCTCGGAACGCGTAACCCGTCAAAGAGGATTGCGACTACTTTGGTCTTTTAATGCGTCTTGCCTCGATGGCAGTGGGATTTCGGTCGTGCACAATCAGGCGTTTGAGAGTTGCTCGTCAAGGGAGAGGTCAACGTTCTTGATGACGCCCTTGCATGTATTATCGGGAGCGGCCACGTATGCGGCAACTTCGAACGAGCCTTGGTTTGTGTGCAGTTTCTGCACGTTCACGTATGATGTAGCATTATTTTGGTACGGCGTAGAAATAACAATGATGTTTTGCATATTGTTGGGGCAGATCGTGTCCTCCCTTGCTTGTTTGTCGGTGTTCTGGGCGGCCGTGATGACGGCTCTCGCCAGCAGAACGAGGTCGACTCGGGCTACGTCCAATCCTCCTCTGGGTCTCATAATTACCCTGATCTGGTCCTTGGGTAGGCGGGGTAGCCTGGAAGCGGATACCACATGGTGTAGTGCTGATTGACTTTTTTAAAGCCCCTGGGGTGCTTCGGCTGGTCGCTGTGCTCCACCGTCCCAGCGGCCAGCTCCTCGTTCGGCGGAGTCGTCTGTCTTCGGCGTCCCATGGCGGTGGCCCATCCTGGTTTCGAAGATCTCCGCGCTTACTTCCATTCTCTCCACGGTAATGGTGGAAGGCATTTTCAGTGCCTGGTTGTCAGCTGCGACGTACGGAGGTTGATCCAGTAGCTGCCGCGTCTGGCCGAGCCCTTGGCTACGTGTAACGGCCGTACTCCTCGCCAACCCTAGGTGTGGTTAAGGTTAGCGGGGACGCTCGCCGCGTCACAACTTTAAAGTCCAAAAATATGTCTAAGAGTTCACTCACCGCCAAAAATGGCGTCTACCCCTGAAACCGCAGAGCTTGCTTGTTTGAATAAGCACAAAGCCAAGTGATCTTGAAGCAAAGAAACGACCGAAAACATTTAGAAAAGCGGGAGCCGACGTTTTCACGTCCGCGCTCCTCGACGCAACCTAGCGATCCCCTCGCTTTTCTGGAAACGGTGCTTCAGAATGGTCTCAGACCGCAACGCTAGAGTGAGGTGCTTTTCTAGCTTGGAGACCGCTGCCAACAAAGCCTTCTGGCTGGCCTCGAGCCCTTGAATTTACATATGCTTCTCCATGCACTCTGTTTCCTTCTGTTCCTTTTTAAGATCTCTTGGTTGTGGTCCTGCTGGGCTTCGGCCAGCTGCGCACGGAGGTCAGATGCCTGCATTCGTAGCTCGTCGAGATGCGACTATTGGAGTACGCGCTGCCGTTGGAGCTCTTCATGGCTGCACTGCAGGTTGGACAGTTCAGTGTGTCTTTTGAGCAACTGCCCCATGAACCTGGAACACTGCTGCTCCTGCTGATTGTTGAAGTGATGCTGAGAATCTGCAAGCAACCTCTTCCTGCGACTGTGCTCCCGCGAGTCTTCAGCCAATTTTTTTCAGTGCGGAACGCGTCCCCTAGTACAGAATTGTTGTAGTCTTTCTTGTTGATCCATTCGACCCCACGTTCGTACACGGTCTGTCGCTTGGACTTCTAGAGATCGTGATCATCAGTCAAGCTTCCCAACTCATACAACAGCTGACTTATGCGGACATCCATCTGCATTCTATTCCGCTTGAAGCGATCAAGTTCTGCTTCAACTGAAGCCTTATCCTCCTCTAATTTATGAGTCTGAGCTTGTTCTCCGCCCTGCGGGTAATACTCGACTGCCTTCGCATTCTAGTTCGCACCGTTCGCACCGCAGCCTGCTTCCGCCAAGCCTGCAGTGCCGTCTCTCTCTATGCAGTAGTCGCCTGGTCTTCTGCCACCAAAGCAATGCACCGCAATGCGTAGTGTGTTTTCCGCTTTCTTTTCCTTCTTTTCCTTTTTTCTCGGGCCAGAGGACCGTTTCGTCACGCGGCGTCTCCACACACGGCTTCCACTTCCACACCGATCTCACCGACGTCCCGCCGGCCAGTCCGACACTCACTGGTGTCCTCTTCAATGGGTTGGAGATCATCAAGTTCGTTCCGAGAGATTTTGTCGAGTGCCGCCGGGAACTGCGTGGCGTCCACGTTCTCAGGGCCTTTGCCGACACCCTCTGCCTCGTCCGGTGCCACCCCGTCTCCCCGTTCTTCCACGTCCCGTAATTTCCTGACCTTGTTTGGGGCCGCTGCACCCTCTTTGACAGATGATGCGTCACCACCCCGTCGCCTGTCGTCGTGAGAGGCTCCCCAGCTTGACGATGTATCGGCAGACGACGGACACGCGCCACACCTCGTCGGACGTCATAGCCCAGGAGTAATAAATGCCGTGGACTATCTGAACCGGCCAGAGTAGCCGGAACTGGTCGCAAGTTCCGAAGCGGGAAATGTCCAGGCCAGCCCACTCTAGCTTCCAGAGCTGCTTGTAGCCAATATCACCTGCGGAGGGGCCAAAATAGGAAGCCAGTTGCAACTGCCGGATGGATGTCGAAGAGCACACATTCAAGCAGTGTCCTTATCGTTGGGCTCGATGTCGGTGGCCAAAGGCGGGGAACCTCTCGTTGGCTGCCAAATGTAAGAGTTTCGAGGCTTCTCGGCTCATAATTCCGCAAAGAGGATGCGGAGCCGGACCAGAAAACTTGTGTCTTCCTCCATTCCTTAGTCGCAACTTCACGCTCCCAGTAGCTGCCGCGTGCCAGGAGCGCACACGCCATGTTCATTGTTCTCCTCTTTCCACCATCGGCATGCTCGCGTGTCCCGCTCCCGTATTATGAAAGGCATGTCCACATTATTTTCATGATTTCAGTGCTTTCTCTGCTGATTTTAGCAGTCACCCCTATCGCCTGAACTAAGTCTTCAGCTGCCTCGCGCTCACAGGCCTTCAGGTAAACATCAAGAATTCACAGTTAAAGCTCGGTACTTCATAGTACTTGGCCACGTTGTTTCAATAGATGGCGTTCTCCCAAATTCATGAAAGCTTGGCCCTGTCACTAAGTTCCCGAAGCGCACTACCTTGAAAGCGCTTCAAGGCTTCGTCAGACTGTACTCATACTTTCGTCGCTCTGTGAAGAACTTCGCTTCTATAATTGCTTCATTCAGAAATCTGTTCACTAGCAATGAGCACTTTCTGATTGGTCGCCAACGTGCGAATAAGTTTTCGCAACATTAAATCATCTTCTTAAGTCAACACTTATTTTAAGGTACTTCAACCCTACTGCTCCAACCAAGGGGCACGCGGAATGTCATTGGCATAGACTTGGCTTTGCCCTTGCTCAGTGCAAGCATGGCTCCTCGGACCACTTAGGGGTGTATCCTAATCACGCTCTCACCAAGGCAAATCGCTCATACTCTGTTATCGAAATGAAATTTTTGGTCATTGTTTGGGCATCACGAACATTTCACCTACACTTATACGGCCGCCCATTAATTGTTGTTATCAACATCGTTCAGTTTGTTGGCTCACTTCTACAAAGGATCCTTTGGAATGACATAAACGACATTTAGTAACAACGTCAAATATTACTCAAGGCGCAAGCATACCAACGCAGGCGCATTTCCTCGTTAGCCGCTTTCTTTACTGTTTAACCTGCTTCCTTTGCCGGAGCTATCATTGACAGCATTTATATCGCTGGCATACCTTCGGAACAGATCAAAGACCCTTGGCAAAGACTCATCGACATTGTCTCCTCGTCTTCTACGACACCACGCCAGCGGCTACCTCGTGCACAATCCCCCAAAGTTACTCTTTATGTAATACGGGATACCATGTTGTACCGTCGCAACTATCGACCGGATTTCCACTCGCAGTCCTATATGTACTTATATGTAGCAAAATAGTGAATTATGCTGCTAATCGTTTTGGCATTCGTCATAACAGAGTGAAAGCTTGGAATGCAAAGAAAAATACTTAGAAGAAAGACGCTCTTTGAGCGTCTTTTTTCTAAACATTTTTTTCGAAGCCTTTAATGTTGAACGTCCACGCAGACTCTCCAAATGCCCATGCTGGTGTT
This sequence comes from Rhipicephalus microplus, assembly GCF_043290135.1. Classification (NCBI taxonomy): domain Eukaryota; kingdom Metazoa; phylum Arthropoda; class Arachnida; order Ixodida; family Ixodidae; genus Rhipicephalus; species Rhipicephalus microplus. Next base: position 95,404,338 of record NC_134708.1, read on the forward strand.
TCGAAAACATATGACTGACTTTGCCAGCAATTCTTCTGGCGCGAAACGTACATGCTTTTTCGCATATTCACACGTTCATACACGGTGTGTCAGCGACTGAAAACAACCTTTTATGCACTTGATCAATAGAAACCTGTGCTGTGTTGAGCTCGACCGTTTGGTAGAATCAGCAGTAATCTCTGTGGCCTCCTACCTTGTACTCCTGCTAGAATTGGCCGGTTCTTTGTGGCCATTTAACATTTCGCCCCTTGTTCGAAAACCACCGATTTGCCAGCCGCTGCAGCTCGGATATCACCACATTCATCTTGCCTAGCTTTGTCTTTGACCACGGCGTGCCACACAGAATGCTTAGCGATTGAGGGCACGTGTTTATATCGCAGGTCGCTCAGGAGCTTCCTAATGAGTTCAGCATTATTCATCGCTCCACTACAAGCTATCAGCCGCAGGCGAATGGTTTGATCGAGCGCTTTAAGCAACCACTAGGTGAGTTGCTATGAACATATCATCCGACTTTTCTAATTAGGAGTTGTTGCTGCCTTTCGTGACCATTTGGTATAACATGGCCCCACAGGCCAGTATTGTGTTTTTGCCTTTGTTTCTATTGTACGAACGTCAGGCTTCTTCGCCACTTGATACGATCCTTACATACCGCCCGGATGCTTCATATTACCGTTCAGCCTCGGAACTTATTCAGGGTGCCGAAGACTGCTGCCGAATAGCACGTTAATTTGCATCCATCGCACGAAATATTGCCGCATGTTGTTAGGCGCCTACGGAAGTCTTGCCCCGCTTCCTGCTCTTATGAATTCTGCCACACCAACTGACAAGCCAAACGCACCGAGCTAAACGCGCCATGCAACGCTGGCTGCACGTGTCACCACATCACGCGCTTGTCAAGGAACGCTGGCGGTTTTTCGAGAAGCAGCTCGAGGCGAGACGCTAGAGAAGTTGACGAGGTTTTTTTGACAAGTGAGCTCACAACCTTAGTGTATTTAGTTGACGGGCACAAGTTCGCCATTAATAAATAGCTGTTTTAGCTTCCGGCAATGTATTTGTTCGTTACAAACTAGTGGAGGTGCGGGGTATGATTCCAAGCCCATCTCAGCATAGGGAACATAGCCCAGAACCCCGAAGGTTGGAGCCAGCGCTGTTGACTCCCGTACACCAACGAACGAGTCGTCGCCTACGAGGTGAGCAGCCCGAGTTTGGTGCCCTCTTCGATTCTTCGAGACCAGCGGAGGACGTAAGTTCCGGAGCCCCTGCAATGGCCACCCAAGCGACTTCATTTCTCTCGCATATCGTCATGGACCCGCCCCGCATACCAGAGGTATTTCACGGTGATATTTTCGAGGATTCCGAAGACTGGCTCGACGGTTTCGAACGCGTTGCCAGACTGAACGGTTGGAACGAAGACCGGAAACTTCGCTACGTCTACGTGGCACTGCAAGATTCTGCACGTACGTGGTTCGAAAACCACGAAGCGTCCTTATTATCGTGGGACGACTTTCGAAGAGAGTTTCTTGCTACGTACCCAAACACGGACCGCAAAGAAAAGGCAGAGGCCGCTCTTCAGACGCGAAACCAACGGAACAACGAGAGCGTCGCCATGTACATTGAAGACATGTCTCGACTGTTCCGCCGGGCCGACCAGATCATGGCTGAGGAAAAGAAGTTGCGGCACCTGATGCGTGGAGTGAAGGAGGAGCTTTTTGCAGGCCTGGTGCATAATCCACCGCGCTCTCTTGCTGAGTTCAGATCAGAGGCGACCATGATAGAAAAGACCCTGCAGCAGCACGCGCGCCAATACAACAGGGACGTAAGCATCTCATCTGTTAGCGCGGCGTCGACAACCCTCACGAGTAACATTGATCTCTTGCGTTAAATTGTGAGGGCTGTCGTAAAGGAAGAACTCCAGAAAACACACATGACTCAAGCTCATCCTGCGATGTCCTCACTTGCCGACGTTGTGCGCGAAGAAGTGCGGCAAGCGGTTCTACAACCAGAACCTCAGGTACTACTGCGTGCACAACCGGAGCCTCCGCCTCAGTTGTCGTACGCGCAAGCTGTACGACAGGACCTCGGATGCATGAATCGGACGGCTGCGACTGCTGTGATGCCTCTGACGTTTTCTCCGAGTACGCCGCTAACAATTCCAGAAGCAAGACCACGTAAGAGGGATGTATGGCGCACTGTAGACCAGCGGCCTCTTTGCTACCACTGCGGAGAAGCAGGTCACCTTTACCGGGCGTGCCAGTATCGTCGAACGGGACTGCGTGGTTTTCCAGTCAATGCACCATGCCCACGGAACGGTGAACGGCCCTACGAAATCGAAGAATACTTGTCTTCACGCTATTCACCTCAAGACACGCAACAACGGGAGTCGCGTTCGACAGCACCGCTGCGCTATCGGTCGCCAAGTCCTCGTCCGTCATCAAATCTCCGAAGATCACGTTCACCTAGCCCGCGGCGAAAAAACTAGAGCCAGCGACCTCTGGAGGTGAGGCTGCTGATTTACTGACAACTGAAGACCCTCCATTGTTAGCCCGACTGGACGGTGGCAGTTACGCAACGACGGTCAAGTGCAGTAGTAGCGACGTTACCTCCGAGATATTAGTCACGATCGACGACGTCGAGGCCGTTGCGCTAATAGACACTGGGGCAGACTATCCCCTTGTCAGTAATGCTCTCGCAAAGAAGCTTAAGAAGGTGATGACGGAGTGGACCGGACCTCAGATATGTACCGCTGGAGGGCACTTAGTCCCGTGGGGTTATGCACCGCAAGGATAGGAATAAGAGGATTTGTGTAGTCGGCAGCTTTATTGTGCTTCCTGAGTGCTCCCGGGAACTTATTATAGGCATGGACTTTTTGCAAACAAACAATGCAGTCATTGACTTGCAAGAGTCCCAGGTTTAGTTTTCTACGGAGAATGCCATCGCCTTCTGTCATGCGGAGAAACCAATCGTTCTACCTCTCCGCATTGTGGACGAAGATGTAACCGTGCCGCCACGTTCCAGTGTGACCGTTCTTGTGAGGAGTGAAGTTCTTCGTGACTGTGACGAATTAACTGACGGAAACATCGGACTGCTACTAGAAAAAGGACTATGCGTGGCAAGAGGCCTGGTGAGCCTTCGTGATGGATGTGCGTATGTCCTATTAACTAACTTTCGAAATGAGCTGCAGCATGTTGCGAAGGGAACATCCGTAGCATCGCTGCATGAGTACGTGCAAGTCTCAGATGTTTGCACTCTTGATAAAGCTTCAGAGACAGTAGATAACGTACTCCAGTCAGTAGACATTGACAGAGAGCTCTCGTCATCTCAGAAGCAACAGATTGCTGACATCATCAGAGAGTTCGCCGAGTGCTTCTCCACCTCGTCGAAAGTCGGACGTACTCCCGTCGCAAAGCACCATATCGTGGTCGAAGAACACGTGAGACCTGTGCATCAGCGCCCATACTGAGTAGCGCCAAAAGAAAGGGAAGCCATCAAGAACCAAGTGCAGGAAATGCTCAACAATGATGTAATTCAGCCATCCAACAGTCCGTGGGCATCACCGGTAGTGCTAGTCAAAAAGAAGGACAACACTCTGCGGTTTTGCGTTGACTACAGAAAGCTGAACCAAGTCACAAAGCGTGATGTTTACCCACTTCCACGGATCGATGATGCCTTGGATAAGTTACGCAATGCTCACTTCTTTTTATCATTGGACTTAAACAGTGGATATTGGCAGATCGAGGTGGACGAACGAGATCACGAGAAGACGGCATTTGTGACCCCAGAAGGACTACACGAGTTCAAAGTGCTCCCTTTCGGTTTGTGCTCTGCTCCCGCTACCTTCCAGAGGATGATGGACACTGTGCTCTCCGGACTCAAGTGGCAATCGTGTCTCGTCTACCTCGACGATGTAGTGGTTTTTTCTTCTACCTTCGAGCAGCACATCCACCGACTGAGAATGGTACTGGATGCCATTCGCGTGGCAGCACTGACCATCAAACCGCAAAAGTGTCACTTTGGATTTCGTCAACTTCGGTTCCTCGGGCACATAGTTAGTGCGGAAGGCGTCCGCCCAGACCCGGAAAAGACTGCAGCAGTTGAAAATTTTCCGAAACCGCAAGACAAAAAGGCCGTCAGACGATTCCTGGGACTATGTGCCTACTACAGACGCTTTGTTGAAAACTTTGCTAAGGTCGCTGAGTCTTTGACACGGCTAACGAAAGAAAGTGTACCATTCTCTTGGCGGGAGGAACAAGAAGCGGCTTTCTCAGAGTTGCGACGCCGTTTGCAGTCTCCTCCAATACTTGCCCATTTTGACGAAGAGGCCGATACAGACATACATACCGACGCGAGTAACGTTGGCCTCGGTGCCATCCTCGTTCAGTGGCAGAATGGAGAAGAAAGGGTCATTGCATACGCGAGCCGCACTCTATCGAATGCTGAGTCTAATTACTCAGCGACAGAGCAAGAGTGTCTCGCAGTTATATGGGCCATCAGCAAGTTTCGCCCATACCTCTACGGCAGACCATTTCGAGCAATCAGTGATCATCATTCATTGTGTTGGCTGGCAAACATCAAGGACCCTTCAGGAAGACTTGCTAGATGGAGCCTGCGTCTGCAGGAACACGGCATCACTGTGGTCTACAAGTCCGGTCTCAAGCACAATGACGCGGATTGCCTGTCTCGCGCACCTGTTGAGTCTCCATCATCTGACCAAGAACAAGAGATCCCATTTCTTGCAGTTCTGAATGTGTCGGAGATGGCTCGTCTTCAGCGAGAGGACCCGGAACTACGCCCGCTTATCCAATACTTGGAGGGTCACCAAATTGAGGTACCACGAGTTTTCGTCCGTGGTTTGACATCCTATGTCCTCCGGAACGACGTCCTATACAAGCGCAACTTCGTAAACACCGGTGAGACGTTTCTGCTTCTTGTACCATCATCACTGCGAGCAGAAATCTTTGAAGCGTGTCATGACGACCCATCGGCTGGCCATATGGGTAGTAGCCGCACTTTGGCCAGAATTCGCCGGAAGTGTTATTGGCCGAAATTAAGGGATTCGGTGCACCAATATGTTAAGTCATGCCGCGATTGCCAGAGACGTAAAATATCACCATCGAAACCAGCGGGTCTGTTGCAACCAATAGAGCCACCAAAAGGGCCATTTCCGCAAGTGGGAATGGATTTGCTTGGTTCATTTCCTCTCTCTTCATCGGGAAAGCGCTGGATTGTGGTAGCAACAGACTACATGACTCGATATGCTGAGACCTCACCTCTCGCGAAAGGAACGGCGAACGAAGTAGCCCAGTTTTTCGTCATTCAGATTGTACTACGACATGGCGCACCAGAGGTTGTCATTACAGACAAAGGAACAGCATTTACTGCCCGTTTGATGCAGTCTGTTATGAAGCTCACCCACACCGATCATAGAAGGACTACAGCATACCATCCGCAAACAAACGGATTAACTGAAAGGCTCAATATAACTCTCGCCGACATGATCTCGATGTATGTGGACGTTGAGCACCAGACATGGGACAGTATTTTGCCTTATGCAACATTTGCGTATAATACCGAAGTACAAGAAACTACACACTTCACGCCATTTCAACTTGTTTATGGTCGGACGGTCACAACGACCTTAGACGCGATGTTACCTGTCAACGATTCGAATGAGAGTGACCCACACATCAGCGACTACATAGAAAGGGCAGAAGAGGCACGGCAATTGGCAAGACATCGTATCATTTTGCAACAAGGCTCCGATGCAAGTCGCTATAATCTGAAGCGGAGAGACGTACAGTACAACCCCGGAGACAAAGTGTGGGTGTGGACGCCTATACGCGCACCTGGCCTATCGGAAAAACTGATGCGGCGCTATTTCGGCCCTTACAAAGTACTTCGCCAGTTAGGCACGCTAAACTACGAAGTAATTCCTGAAGGGCAAGTGTGCTCAACCCGACGCAGGAATCGCCCAGAAGTCGTACATGTAGTACGAATGAAACCGTACTACGAAAGGCACTGAACGAGACAACTGATAAATGTGCTCAAACATCAGATAAATACTCCTTTACAAAACTGTTCGACGTCAGCGTACGCATCGGGACGATGCGTTTCAGGAGGGGGACTAATGCCGCATGTTGTTAGGCACCTACCGAAGTCTTGCCCCGCTTCCTGCTCTTATGAATTCTGCCACACCAACTGACAAGCCAAACGCGCCAAGCTAAACGCGCCATGCAACGCTGGCTGCACGTGTCACCACATCACGCGCTGGACAAGGAACGCTGGCGGTTTTTCGAGGAGCAGCTCGAGGCGAGATGCTAGAGAAGTTGACAAGGTTTTTTTTGACGAGTGAGCTCAAAACCTTTGTGTATTTAGTTGACGGGCACAAGTTCGCCATTAATAAATAGCTGTTTTAGCTTCCGGCACTGTATTTGTTCGTTACAATATCTAAAACGAACGGCTTGACCAAGACAAGCCTTACTCATCACACCTTTCCCGTAGGCCTATTTGTATGGCTCTCTGCTCCAGTCAAGTACTCCGGTCTCTCCTAAAAGATTGCTCTCAAGTCCATTGGTTGGTACCGCATCGTTTCATGAACATCGCTGGTCAACTATGTCATCGAACCAAAAACATCTCTCGAGGACAGACTGCCATGGTCGGAAAATAGTCCACATCAGTTGCTTACAATCATACTATGATCCCCTTGTGCTTGCTGCGCCTTGAGTCGTCAGGATGGCTTCTCTTCACCACAGTGGCAATTTAGCGGGGAAAAAGACGGTATTAGTAAGAGCAGATAGAAGATGACTACGGACAAAGATCCGAAAGGGCACAAGACAGTGACTGACCCCACTGAAGTAACAGAGCTGTTTTAGACCATTAACCCCCTTATAGTACAAATATTTAGACATAGCGTGGGCTCTCATGGTCATCGTGAATTCGGAGCTGTGAATTTTTAATGGTTATCAATTGTGTCCCAAAAAACCATGCTGTCGGAGCGGTCAACACATCCACAAATCAACAGCAATGAAGAAATGACAATAACAAATGACTCCGTTCACGGGCTTGGCTAATGTGACCACTGGTCATTACTGGTCATGTTTCATTGGGTCGTGGCAGCATAAGCGGAGCATGGCACCCAATCTTTAATTCGCGTGGCTGTGGTTACACAGTCAATGTTGTCTAATACTGTCACCGCCCTCTATACACTCCAGCGTAACATTGTGTTTCTAAAGAGTATATGGTAGAACTAACAGGTATTTGGACGTACATGGGGATTGCACCGTCATCCGGTCGTCATATGAGCGAAAAAACTGTCCTTGAAGATCAACCTCGCACCTGTAGGTTAACCAAACAATGAATCATTCTTTAGAAACAACACAAAGCGCTAGCACAAAAAAAAACATTACCTTTTCTCGCCCCACAGGAACTTCCGCTGGTAAATAATTTCCGATGTAGATATATATTTCATTTTATTCACCTCACATGTGACAGTTCTTGTAGAGGTGCTTGCGTACGTCCATATTCCTTCTGTAGTATTCAGAAACTGAAGGAATAAGAATGCCAGTATGCAAATTATCGATATCTACCTTGCATAGCTTACAGTGACGCACACTTGTTACGATATGTTACATAAATGCAACAAGTACACGCTTCTGTCCTTCAAGTCAGGGGCGCACTTCTTAAAAGCTTTTGTTAAACTTGTTGGGATAGCTTGCCGTTAACGTATTCAGATTCATTAAATGCCATATTCATGCTTCGAAATGTGGTTGTGTGAACGTGAAGGGCGGGGGAGAGGTCTGTCACAAGCATTAGTAAATCTGTAGTGTCACCTTGTAGTCTCTTTCCAGCTGCCAAGCTTCCTCGTGTTTTTTTTTCAATATAGCGTCACGAGGCATAGTTGCACCGCACAGCTGAAATTTGCTTCCTTGTACTACGATCTCTCTTCACTTTGTGCTCGGCTGCTCGGTTTGCGTTGCTTAAAATGAGATCATTAAAACACTCCTTCTTGAGCCCAGCCTGCTTCGTACATTTTCATGCATTGAATCGGCATCAGTGACGTGGTTTTAAGCAGGCTAATAAAACATCAATGCAGAAGGGATAGTAAATGATAGTACCCAATGTGCCCAGTAGAGTTATTTGACACAAATATAAATTACCAATGTTTGTTTTTTTTTTGTTGCAAAGCGTCTTATGGTCGAACTCAGTCAGGTGTGCGGCGTGACTACCTTCAGTGCGAATGCGCGCTCCTTCCCCTTTCTCCTCGACAGCCCTCCCCTGTTGTATCCACTAAGCATCTCTCTCGACGGCATTTGCAGCCCCATTACGCGTGGGCGCCCCTCCCCCTCTCTCTGCTTACGTACACTCTCCCTCTCTCGCGTTGCAGCACGCAGCATCCACTTGCGAGTTTCTTGATAGAAACAAATTCGGCGAACCCCACGTACCTTGGCATTGACTTTGGGCGAAGCATGCGAAGAGTAGGTGAACCGGTTGTAATTTTTAATGTAGCGACACTTCATGAAAAGAGGCTAAATATTTGTGTATATGCTGCACGCCCAGATATAAGTTGAGGAGTTGCAGATGCTAATAATTAGTTCTTAGCACTTGCGCTACAATACCAGCAGGCGCATTAGTATTATCAACATCAAAAGCGGTAAGCTTAGATGCAGCGTTGTGCCTGCAAGGATGGTATCCCAGGACAATGCTACATAATTAAACCTCAGCGCATGGCTCCTGACTACAATTGACGTTAACACCACGTGACGGCTGTGTCATATATGAGTACATATGTAGGCTTTCTTAAATTTATATAGCTAGCACTGCAACGATGACAGAGTCTATTTGAAAAGCACTTTCGAGACCTGGCGTGGGTCTGTGAGAGAATGAATAATTGTCACACTATTTGCTTCGGTTCGATTATTGCTTGGACCCTGACATTTAGATTTTGCATTCGTTGGGGCAATCCTGCCATGACCGGCTTTTTTCAACGCTTGCGCGTTAAAATTACTCATTTATGTTGCCGTCGTTTTTCAGTAGATACTAAGTGTGAATCGCTTTTGGCACATAACTACCAGCAGTAACACATACCCACCAGCTGGTATGTGCCTGGTGGAAAGTGTTTAACGGCGAACGCCGCGATACTGTGAATCACTCACGTCTTGACCAGTACTTCGTATTCGTCGAACCATCTTACCCTTTATAAATATATTTGGTTCACACGAAGTTATCGGGGTGGTCCCGATAGTGCCTGCTGAAACGTAAGCGGCTAGACTCATAGATAGATAGATAGATAGATAGATAGATAGATAGATAGATAGATAGATAGATAGATAGATAGATAGATAGATAGATAGATAGATAGATAGATAGATAGATAGATAGATAGATAGATAGATAGATAGATAGATAGATAGATAGATAGATAGATAGATAGATAGATAGATAGATAGATAGATAGATAGATAGATAGATAGATAGATAGATAGATAGATAGATAGATAGATAGATTTAAAAAGTGCTTCCAGTACGCAAAAAAAATGTTTTGCATTTTAAAGCTGAGTGCTCGTGCTGCACATTCCATCACCGGCCACCACCTATATATGTAAGCACTGAAGCTTGACCTCCGAGGATGCTCCGGTGGAAGATTTCTTGTGTGTGTTGTTAAACAATAACAATTAGCAGCGTGCACGTTAACTAGAAGCGAACTGCCAGTCTCTCTGTCGAAACGGAGTCTCCTGTGTCTCATTGCTCGTTAGCCGCCATTTGCATGATTAAGTAGGAAACGCATTTAAAGTAAAAAACGCTGATAAGAAAACGCATTTGACTTACAAATGACAACGCCGTGATAAGCGCCAGCATGAACGCCACCACCAGGGTAAGCCTCATACCCCCGTCACGCGTTGCAACTTAAGTGCACTTTGAGCAAGTGTACTTACGCTCACGATCTGTCCTTTTGGCACTTTGTTGCTACACGAAAAAGCGAAGTGTAATTTCTAAATCATGGCAGTGGCAATTGACGTATTTGTAATAGAACGTATATTTGTTATTTTCGCGCTTTTCTCATCATCGGACCACGTTGTCTTCGTTGAAGTAGCACCTGTGGCGCACGCCATCTTGTATTACTCGAGAACAACTCACCTACACATGTGCAAGAGTGCTTGGCGACGGACGCGACGGACGCAGCCGAAAGAACGCGACGGACGCAGCCATTGCACAGCATGTGCTGCCACATCCTCCTAGCGGACGTGGATGCAAACGGCCTGACGGTGAGAGTAGCTAGGTTTTTTTGTTGTATTACTATGACTTCTTTCAATACATATCAGTATTCCTTATAATAAAAACAATTTTTTAAAATAAAACAAGTGTGGCTTTAGGCAACAGCATATTTCTGTTCAAGCCACTGGTACCGAGGCTACACACTTCGTCGCAGCTGTCGTAGCAAAGTGAGGTTGGCGAACACACTTGCCGGAAAGTGTACTTTGTAGTGAGTGACAATAAACTTTGCCCTGTGACAGCACGCAAATCATACTCACTTCGAAGTGTACTCGCTCAAAGTGCGCTTTTGTTGCCACGTCTGACAGGGGTATTAGCACCCGCTGCTTCACCAACACACACGGTTTCCTTTGACGGGAGTTGGTGTAATCTTTAGTTCGTGATAAGTGCATTGACTGCTGGCTCAAATGTGACAGTTCTAGAGAGCAGGATCGTTTAATATATTCACTATGCTTCACGAGTCCACACGAGCTCCATGTCTACTTCCCTCGTTAGAACCTCTAGAAAAATACTTTGTTCCCCGCAGTGGGCTCGTGGCCCTGAAAACTTCGGACAATTCATGAAGAGCAAACAGCAGTGCCGCGATTTTGAATCCATGTTTGCGACAAATATCTAGCAAAATGAATTTGTTTTTATTTTCTGAAGACTCTCGTTACAAAAAAATCACTGACAGATGACAAGAATATCACCTTTCAAGGGAAGATCACCTAGATAATTGCGCTAATCGCTTCGCAACAAGGAGCCTTTTAAAGCAGCCAAATTTATGGGGTGGTTGTACATGGACAGATTTATCAATAGCTTCTGTTGAACCAAGGCGGAGAAATACGGCGTTCAGCTAACTTACGATATAGCATTTTCAAATTGCAGTAGGGTTCACAGGCGGGCTAGTTGGTACAAATTCATAATGGAATAATTGAAATATTCCACAAAATGGCGCGTTTTCTTTTCTAATCAAATAACTAGGTTGCGAGAGGCAGGCTTTCCGTCCACTGTCCTCATTTTCGCCGCTCAGAAGGTACTGCGCATGAAGAAAGGGAAGGGATGCCCCTTAAAGGAGGCAGATAAACGACGTAAGTTTGCGGTAGTCCCATATGTGCACGAATTTTCGCATAAGACAAAAAAATTGCAAAAAATTCAACCTAGACGTTGTGTTTTCCGCACGTGGAAAACTGCAGCAAATGTGTTTAGAATTTAATTACAAAGCAGAATGAAAGCAGGTCTTGTGAAGAAAGGTTGTGGTGTCAAGCATGTCAATTCCTTCACCAAATGTCGATCTAATGTCGTTTATTGTATCCCGCTGTCTTGCGGCAGGTTATACATATGGCAGACTCGGCGCTGCTTGAATAATCGCCTGCTAGAACACTACAACGCGCTGAAATCAGCCCTGGGTTTACATTTATCCGCCCATTGCAAAAAGTGTGGCTGCGTACCTGATTTTTCGCGCACGTCAATTCTGCACAGCTATCATAAAACGAAAACTAGACAGATTGCGGAAGCCTTTTTTATTAAAAAGAATATTGATAGTTGTGTTAGTTCACAGTCTATATGACTGTTAGATTGTCAAATATCGTTTCTGGATGACACCATATCAAGGTGGAACCTTCTCCCCAGTTATTTCCCTTTCTCATCTTTCTGGTATATAACTTCTTCTCTGAATAAACTGAGTTTCACTCTGCGCTTGTTTGTCTCTTCTCTTGTGTCCCGTTGGTTTGCGCTTCTTATTATTCTATTATGAGCATTTTAAAAGCCCGGCCGCTAACCATCATTGGTCGCATCTGCTGAAGAATTTTTACGTTTGTCTAAGCTTCTTTTCTGTAAGTTACTATATGTTACAGCTGCGTAAGCATACTGCTTTCTTGGCTATACTGAGAAAAACGTGAGTCGGTCTTTCACCTGTGGAATAAAACTGCAAGGCTCTGCCTTAATGTCACAAAGCCTATACACACCGCGACAGCACCGATAATTACCTAAGCAATGACTTGCGTCCACTGCGATGTTGTGTAGGGAAATCCTCGCAATATATATAAAGGTGCCGACTACAAGGGCGAATGAAGTAGCAAGAGATTAGTGAGCGCATTCACAACCACGCCGATGTAATTGTAATGTAAGGATTTAGAAAATTATTTTGTCCTCGTCGGAATGAAATTAGCTCAAGCCGGCTTCGCCTATGTTTTTTAAACAAACGCAGCATGCACTCTGCGCGCGTACGTCGTGGCTCGACTGTGTGCACTCACGGTCGCGACTGTAGCGCCTCTTTTCTCCATGAAGTTGCTTTTACGTCTTAAGGAGCATATAGTTACGTGGTGCGCGATAACAATATGCATGCCCTAATTTTGAGAGCTGGTGCGCATGACAGCATCAGACTTTGCGTTTGCGTAGAGTAAAGGGATCTAGTCTATATCTCGTATTGCACTTTGAAGGCTATTCAGTGAGGCAGCAGTGCATAACAGTTTTTGCTAGAAAGCCTACATGACCGCTTGGCGCTCATGTAGGCTTTAAAGGTGTGATTTAATTTGTAAAATCTAGGTAGAGCGCAAAAGTTGTTCTTGAATCTGTCACCATACTTCAATTTCTAGTTTACACTAGTATTTATTTACACGTTTTGGCCTGTTGCCAGTCATTTTGACCAGCGAATGTTTCACATGCGACACTTATGCCCGTCGCAACCTAAGATTCATCGCAACATTTTGTGCTGTAGCTAAACTTGAATTTCTCTGCCACCACTTATTTGAAAGGCCTTTTTGAGCTTTGCGTTTTGTGCGTTTCCTACAAAGAAGTTAGGACTGTCTAAAATATTTCACAGGTAGCGGTTCATGCTGCAGCAGATATCATTGCTAGCTCTATACGCAGACAAAACCCGACGAAAAACTTCTGGAAGCGGGAAGACCCTTGAGGTAGAATATTGTTGCAATTACATTTTCTGCGCGATTCTACGCAGCCATATTTTCCCCTGTATAATTATATACATCTTTGCTGCAAAAACTGGCGCCTCATTATGAAGCACCAAACAGTCCGATAAAGGTGTAGTGAGATTTTACAAGCATTTATTTCAAAGGAAGCAAGGAACCGAACAGAAAGAAACGGATTCGATGTTCACCGCTACAAAAGAAAAGGTTTGTTACTGTACACTTCGTAGAGACATGACGGAGCTTTCAAAATGAAGAGAGAGAGAAGAGAGAGCACCCCCACACAAAGTAATGTGCTTCGCAGTGATCAAAACATCATCAAACTGTATTCTTCGCCGATGCAAGGATTATGATTTTAAGAAGATTGGCAACACTTTCGTCAACTTTACTCGTGATGGCCTCTCAGTACGACATTACGGAATGGTTTCCGCCTTTATGGGTTCGATATCTATGCAAGGGAGCGCGAGCGCAAGTGATTTCTTTTGAGCGTTGCTTATAAGGCGAGGTAGTCGCTGAAGATGTGCTGTTGTGTATCTTTGCTACCTCAGCCGTCGCAAAAAGGGTTGTGAGTCATTTCATAACGAAAGAACAGTTTGTTCGTGAAAGCCAACTTTAGTCATAAATGGCAAAGCAGACTGGTGTGGCGACCTCTCTGAACAAACCTGCACCACCTCCGTCTCGTCACTGGTTAGCCCGGCGTGACACGGCCACTTGCTGCAACACGTTTATGACAGGGGACAGCACCACCGCAGCTTTGACGGAAGCTTTCGTCAGTACTGATAGCTATAAAACCTAAGATACCAAGCTCGGCTATCATAGCTCTTTACCTCTGACGCGTGTGGCGTCAGTATGCTTGACCTCATGCTTTTTTTATAAGTGCTATAAACAGTTACGTTCTCCTGCTGGGATCTATTCTTCGTCGATCCGGCGTCCCACACTGAAATCACTTCGGCGTAGCCATGTAGGTGTCTGTAAACTCAGAATGTTCGGGCTATGTTGTGTTGATTACGCAGTCTACTGATCTATTCCAAGTGTTTAAAGTGATTTCTGAAGTGGGCACTAAATTTTGCCAGTGGTGTTGGTTTGTGATAGCAGTAATAAATGCGATGCATTTTTAGCGAACTTCGGTGACATTGAGCGTATCTATCTATCTATCTATCTATCTATCTATCTATCTATCTATCTATCTATCTATCTATCTATCAGGCCGCTCATGACTTTTAGCTGTCCTGGCCGTTTCGATGATGGTATCAATACGAAACTTGGTATGACATAACATGGCTGTGTGAGGAATAAATTTGACTAGACATGAAACCAAAATCATTGCATGTATGTCATGAATTCCACGATTTTCATTTCATGGTCCTGCAGCTCTTGCGGTGGTTTCATTCACATGGGATATTGCGAAACTAGTATGTATATGACTTGATTGCATGGCAAACACAAGCGACAGACTCAAACATGAAAATCATTATATGCGTTTAATGTAACAACATGACTACATGCTGCGCTCATAATGAGCTCGCAGACGTTTCGCGAGCGTCACATGTACCAAATTTGGTATTATGGCACGTGAATGGATAACGAAGGTATGAGACTGGTGCAAAATTCATAACCCTTTGATGCCTGTGATGTAACAACATGACTACATGCCACGCTCATGATGCGCTGGTGGCTGTTTCGCTAGCTTCACATATTTCGAACTCGGTGTTACGCGACGCGAATGGCTGACATAGGTCAATGACACATTGAAACATGATAATCACTACATGTGTGTCATGTAACAACATGACTACATACCACAGTCATGATGCGATTGCGGCTGTTTTGCTGGCTTCACATATGCTAAACTTGCTATTACGTGACGCCAATGATTGACGAAGGTATGTGACTGGTTTAAACATAATAATCATGAGATGCGTGTCATGTGAGAACATCACTACATACCACAATCAAGGTGCTAATACATTTAGACAAGACGTGGTGCACGTGCTCACCGGCGTTGCCACGCCACGCGCTGGTTCTGCCATATACTCGCAGACGCGCGCCGCACGGCGTTGCTTTGACGCATGCGCGTTTCATTGCATGCGGTGTCCATCCGTCACGAAAAAAATGGAGGCGCAGTATTGTCTGGGTAACGCATCGGCATAGAGTAATGTTAGTTTATTGCATCAGCACGAAATGCAGCATATCGCATTTCGCACCGGTTGCCGTCGGCGGATGCTGGTCGCGCTTGGCGTCAGACTAAAGAGTGCTCGCGTGCACATGTTGCTAACGTGGCGTCGCTGTGCAAAGCATGGGTGTGCGTCAGAGAGAGAGAGAGAGAATAAAATGAGGGAAAGGCAGGGAGGTTAATCAGAAAATGGAGCATCCAGTTTGCTACCCTGCACTAGGGGAAGGGGGAATGAGGAAGAAAGATGGGAAAGAAAGCGAAGAGGAAAATAGCCGCGCGCAAAAAAGGGTAGGGGGGGGCTGGGGTGCTACAGTCTAAACAATGGGCCCCTGCCACGCAAAAAGTTCAGTAAGGCCTTCACTGATTTTCTGTAAGTGCACAAATTATGTCGCCTTTCAAGCAATGATTGCTCAGACAAAGGTCTGTCGTCAAGGCGAGCTAACGCAGCAGCTAGTTGCCGTCTTTGCACGCTGTAACGAGGGCAGTGACAGAGAACGTGCTCTATAGTTTCATCGCTGCCGCAATGACCGCAAGCAGCACTGTCTTCCATGCCGATTCGGAAGGCGGAAGCTTTGGTGAAGGCGACACCAAGCCATAGTCGGCAAAGCACCGTTGTCTCGAGTCGAGAGAGTCCAGATGGAGGCCGGAGTCGACGAGACGCGTCCAGTCTATGCAGTCGCGTGTGCCGTAAGCACTCGGCGTTCCACAAGGATTTTAATTTGCATTAGCGATTTTTCGAATGGTCATTGCAGCATCAGTCCTTGAAAATGGTATAGATTCTTTCTCACCATCTTCGTGTGCTGATCGGGCAGCTGCATCGGCATGTTCGTTGCCCAATATGCCGCAGTGACTTGGAAGCCACTGAAACGTGATTCTGTGTCCTTCGTCGAAGAGGTGGTGAAGCAGCTCTCTAATTTCCAGCACTAGTTGTTCATGAGGTCCCCGGCGTAAGGCGAATATCAAACACTGTAGTGCTGCCTTAGAGTCCGTGAACACGCCCCATTTCTTGGCTTCTTGGTGTTTATTGACTTGAATTGCGCTACTTAGAGCAGAGTTCCGCAACTGTCGATGATGTCTGCTGGGATAAACGAAACTTCACCGTTGTCGCTGTTGCAGGAAAGATCACTAACCCTGCAGACCCATCCACTTTAGTTGAAGCGTCAGTATATAGATGAGTATGCTCACTGTATCTCTCATATAACAAGAGAAGAGAAAGCTGCTTTAGCGCTGGAGACGAGAGCCGGGCTTTTGACCCTATGCCTGGAACCGTGAGTTCAACATGTGCATTGGTCATACTCCATGGGCGAGTTGAAATCCTTGATGTAGTTGTATATCCTGTAGGAATGCGTGTGCGGTATGACAAGACTGTCTGGCAAAATGAGGCATGAGGTCGGGCTTCTGGCAGTGAAGCTAGATGATGGGCAGGGGCGCGATTAAGATGGATCACGTGTGCTCTGAGCACTTCCTTCATGATATACGTCTTTAGCGGGTAGTCATTAGCAATCTCGATTGTCTCAGCTGTTGATGAACATCGCGGTAGCCCCAGACAAACTCGCAGAGCCATAGCCTGGACGCTTTCGAGAGTCCGAATGCTGGTTCTACAGGTATCGGTCAACACAGGCAAACTGTAGCGCAAATAGCCAAGAAAAAGCGTCTTGTACAATTGCATCATTGCATGTACTGAAGTCCCCCAGGTTTTTCCTCCAAGATACTTGAATAAGTTAGCAATTTCTGTCAGCCTCTACTTCAAGTGGGCCAGATGTGGGCCCCATTAGAGGTCTCTATCAATGAATACGCCTAGAAATCGGTGCGTCCTGACATATGGTATGACTTGGCCGTCGATAGATATAGCGTATGGTTTCATTGGCTTTAGACTAAAAGCAATCAATGCGCATTTCTCTGGCGAGATTTTCAGACCCTGGTCCTTGAGGTACACTGTTACCAACGTCAGAGCTTTCTGAAGTCTTGCACGTACCTGAGGTCTTGTCACGCCAGATGCCCAGACGCAGATGTTGTCAGTGCACACGGATAACTTGACCACACTTGGTAGTCACTCTACAAGACCAATCAGAACGAGGTGGAAGAGGGTTCGACTCAAGACGCCACCTTGCGGAACTCCACAATGCGTTGAGTGTTGGGAGGTTGGACCATCTGCAGTGTTCACAAATAGGGTCCGCCCTTGTAAATAACTGCGTGTCCAACAATATAGTTGCCCACCTAGGCCCACTGACTCAATGGCTTCGAGTATGGTGTCATGTAGGTCGTTGTCGTAAGCTCCTTTTACGTCAATAAACATGGCAGCAGATAGTCGTTTACATGCCTTTTGTTGCTGGACATATGTGACGAGATCTATAACATTGTCGATCGAACATCAGTGACGGCGAAAACCAGCCATGGCGTTCGGATATATCTTATAGTATTCCAGGTACCATTCAAGCCTGGCCAAGATCATTCTCTTCATTACCTTTCCTACACAACTTGAAAGCGCGATTGGTCGGTAAGAGGCAATGTCCGGGGGAGATTTGCCAGGCTTAAGAATTGGTACCAAGCGGCTAATCTTCCAATCTTGCGGAACGACGCCAGCTTGCCAGGGATTGTTGAAGATGTTAAGGAATGCTTCTCGTGCCCGTTTACCAAGGTTGCACAGCATTCTGTATGAAATGTCATCCGGGCCAGTTGACGACGGCTTATTACATAAGACGAGCGCCGCATCGAGCTCCTGTGATGTAAACGGTATATCCATGCGCGGGTCCCATGAGTGAGGGATATGATTCACTGTATGTAGGCTTGTGTACGTTGTCTGGCCCCCGGTCATAGTGCAGAAATCTTCTGCTACCTCAATTTCGTGCCGGCGATGAAAAAGTGCAAGGGCTTTGAAGAGAAAGTGCTGCTCTGGAACAGAACGTAGGCCTCGCACAATTCTCCATATCTGAGACAGTGCTTTATGAGGATCTAGCGACGCACAAAATTTCCTTCATCGTTGGGTGTCTAATTTGTCGAGGCGACGTTGTAGCTTCTTTTGGATGCACCGGGCTGTTCGTAGATCGTCTGTGGAATTGGTGCGACGGTATCGTCTTTCGGCACGACAACTGATCGCACGAAGTCGCTCCAGCTTGGGGTCAAATTCAGCGTACTTCGAAGAGCATAATATTGTGCGCATAGCCGCATGTGCAGTTTCCTTAATAGCTTGCTGAAGACCATTGGACAGGCCTTCTTCACAAGCATCCTCAAGTTCAGTTTTGAACACACTCCAATCTATTCTTTGTGTTGTGGTGGTAAAGGAGTACGTGTTCGAAATACCTTCAATCTTCAGGTAAGTGGGGATGTCGTCGCTTCGGTGTGTTTACATGTCCAAAAACCACTTTACCCGTGTAGCAAATTGGCGTGAAACAAAGGAAAAATCAAGAGAGCTGCTATATGTAGTGCCTCGCAAAAACGTAGGACTGGCTTCATTCAGAAGGACGAGACAATGGCTGGAAACCTATGATGCTAGACGTCGTCATGTTGAATTAAGCCTTGAGCTTCCCCAGATGGGATGATGTGCATTGAAATCCCCGGTGATAACCCACGGACCCAGATGCGCCCTTAATTTGCCGTCTAGTTTGTTGGCATCGAATTGACTTGATGAAGATATATACACACCTAGAAGTGCGAATGTCGCCTTCCTTTTTTAACAGACAAGCACACATAATGATTGCCGTCGTGAGGTTGCACTGGCTGGACGACGTAAGTAAGCTCCCGGCGAATAAATACAACAACCTTGCTACTTTCGATGTCACTTGAGGAGAAAAGTGACTCGTAGCTAGATAGTCTGATTGGGTGCGATAAAACGGTTAACATATAATCATGATAGGAAATCGGTACAGATGAACGAACTGGCGAAAATCAGATATGCGAGATCTCAGACCTCTTGCGTTCCGCTGAAAAATTGACGCTTCTCTCACCTCCTGTCGGAACGACTTGTGATTGTCGGCCATGGCTTTACTGGAGGCTTGCAAGGACCGGGCTCAACGCGTCCAGCACCTGTAGGCTGCTCCTTGCAGTTGGCGTATCGATGATTGTCAGAAGACTTCTGATGACACTCACAATGGATCGCAGCTTTGGAATAATTTGACGATCTGCTGTTGGAGCCTTGTCATCAGCAGCATTGGCTTTTACTGGGAGCAGAGAGCGTGCGTCAACGCTACATTAGAGTACATAGGGTCTTTCATGATGCGCTCGTGGCTCTGTTGCTAGCTCCACATATACCAAATTTGTTGTTACGTGACGTCAATGAATGATAAAATATATGACTTGTGCAAACATGATAATCCTGACACGCGTGTCATGTAAGAACATGACAACATACCACACTCATAGCATGCTCGTGGCTGTTTCTCTAGCTCCACATATACTCTATTTAGTATCACGTGACGTGAATAGATGACAAAGGTAAACGATACATCCAAACATGATTATCATGACACGGAAGTCATGTACGGCATCATTTACTCTCACCTCGTAACATTGTGCTGATTTTAAAGTGACATATCAACCTTTCTCATTCATGCTTCGCATATCCTCGATTCCCACTGTACGTCAGATCTGCTAACTTTTCTTCCTCAAGACTGTCACCAGGAAGCGCTGATTGAACGGCATTATCGGTGTGTTCATTGCCTATCAATGATTTGGCAGTCGTTGCTATGTGGCATACTTTTTGAAGCACAGTATGAAAGACATACCTCATGGTCCTATGGACAGCTTAGTGAAGAGGCCGGGTGCAATGTTAGCTCCATGCTCTGTCATGATAGGGAGCGGCACGCTGCGAAGAACACTCACCCCCCCTCCTCTCTTAAGGTGAACACGAACACAGTGGATGCCTATGTATCCTATATTATTTACCTCTAAAACTTCACAACGCTTACAAACGCCTTGCCTTGTTATAAATCCGCCATTGTACTATGAAGGTAAAGGGCCTCAGCTGCTGACCCAAAAATCACCGTTTCGGCCCGCAGCTATGGTGTTCCCACTTCAATGGGGGCAATTTGCTATAAACCCTTGGGCTGTGTGATGTCACGTCAAACAACAGCAGATTGTCGAAATTTCGGAAGCTCCTTGCTCCCTCGGCGTCCCTCATATTTATATCAGGCTTTTTAGCCGTTTTTTGCAGATACAATTATTGGTATTCCTGTTTCGTTAATTATTTCAATAATTAACTAATACTCTCAGTACTGTGGTATGGATCTTTCATTAGTTACTATTATTTTGGTTCTTCGCAACCTTTGATCAAGTGACAGCGACGCTTCGCGCCGTGCGCATTTGTCATAGTATCTTTAAATCTTGCCTGTGTCCTTTTACTAGAGGCGGGATGTTTAGGCCGTAAAACACGTTTCAGGCACCGAAAACAGACAGGCAGAACAGAGTTTACACCTCCATTGCCAGAAATAGAGGCACAATAAATTTTACGTAATATCAAGTATTTTTGAAATAAAGACGTGTGCATCTTGCATGTACAGCGCAAAAGCATAGGATTTTATATTAAGTCGAAAATGCGCCAACAGAAGAGCAATATCGAAATTCTGAAATTCTGAGTACGTGGTCGCTCATGCGGCATAGTGAGCTAAATGTTTCAGTAACCTACAAAAGCAACAAAACGCCGAAAACGGAAAAATCAGTGCAGCAGAAATAGAGACAAAGAGCAGAGTCTGTTTCTACTACCCTGCTTTTTCCGTTATCAGCTTTTGTTGGGTTTTGTAGTTTACTAAGTATGTACCAACTTGCTGAACAAGCAACTCTCCTGAGCAAGTCAGGTGTTTACGATCAATTCAAGATGCTAAAGGTTCTTTTTCTTTCGGTGTGACTGAGAAGAGAAACACATGAGCAGATATGACAGTCAGATACCAATCAGCAGATATGACAGTAGATATACCAGGCAGCAGATATGACAGTCAGGTCGAGAGACCGGTATGAAGTGATGCGTCGTTGTGGCTGAATATCATTGCGTAGTCACAATATCAGCCCTGTCGGCGATTACCGGGAGAACCAAATTACAAAAAAGCGAAAGTAACACGCAGATCAAATTTTCCTTTGATGTTTTCTTTCCTTTCTCCTGATGGATCACCATGGCTTAGCGTTTGCCACCAGCTCATGCCACGTCAGCGCTGCGACGTACAGTTGTTCAACGCAGATCACTTTACTGTTGCTGGCATTTTTTTTAGAAGCTGGTTGGACAAGTGGACTATAGGTTGAACTCTACAGAGTTCCGTAGAGTCAACGTTGCCTAGTAGCATGAGCAAGTTCGGTAGACGCTTGAACTTTAAGAGTTGAACGGTAAAGCGTAATCAAGCCCCCTTCGCCTCAGTTACTCAACCAATGGCATAGCTCAGTTATTCAGTGAACACCTGAACCATGACCAAAGGAAATTGTGTGCTCGCATCTGACCCTTTCAGTGTCCTTGAAAGCCTACTGCTATTACAATCGAGACGAGCTCATCACGATCAATTTTTAGTTTTGTGAGTGGAAACGATACCCACTAAGCGTGCCTAAAACGACACGTGCATCTGCGCAGCAACATAAGTTGTTGGTGCTGTTGTTAATAAAGACAATCAGGTACCACTCGGTTCTTTGCACGTGATAGAGCTTTAAAGCAAACGCTTCTTTGCCCAATCCACTTGCTTTGACACCTGCTACGATTCTACTTCTTTTTATGAGGCAGTATTGTGTCTGTTAATTCCACATGTGAAAATACATGACCAAAATATACAGTGTTGAAGCAATTGCAAACACGCACGTTACTCCACGGTGTAAAAGCTGCTTGTCATGCGTTCAGATTCCACTCAAATCACTGGTTTATTTTCTTTCTTTCTCTATTTGCCCCTGTCTCAAACATTTCTTCAGGCAGAACGCTTAGTTTTTGTTCAGAACAGATAATTCGAACTCCACCACTGTAATATCCGGAAATGAGCGCATTG
The DNA here is from genome assembly GCF_043290135.1 of Rhipicephalus microplus. Lineage (NCBI taxonomy): Eukaryota > Metazoa > Arthropoda > Arachnida > Ixodida > Ixodidae > Rhipicephalus > Rhipicephalus microplus. The sequence continues at coordinate 95,426,633 of NC_134708.1, forward strand.
AGGCCTTTATCTCCCTCTAATGTAAAATATCATGTTAGGATTCACAGACCCAGCGATTGTAAAATTATAATTTCTAGGCACTAAAATGGGGTGTTTTAGAGCGGCACTCTTTTATAAAACAGGAGAGCGGTCACGACAAGTCAAGTGGTAATGGCGGAACCAGAGTGTGTACCCAGCCAACCAAACGTCGTCCTCTTCCCAGACTGAGTGATACCCCCTGCCTATCCGAGTAGCACTCATCTTCTTCACTACATTTTCCTCCTCTTCGGAAAAGAGCCATCCTGGCGACTCATGGGAAAGAGACAATAGAGGGATCGTAATACGGTTTTAGGCGGTCTATGTGGACTGTCTCATGTCCATGGCGTCATCGGTCATGGAGTTGCTCAAGCGGTTCCATGATGTAATTCACGGGTGAAGTTTGTTTAACCACACAGGGAGGGCCGTTATACTTGCACATCAGTTTCGTTGAGAGACCAGGGCTGATTGAAGGGATGCGAAGCCAGACAAGGTCATCCGATGCATAAGAAGCTGGAGGCGTCGGGCTATCGCGGTGGTGTACCTGGTGTTGCTGTTCAGCACTTGTTAGGGAGCGGGCAAGCGGATGACACTCTTCCGCGTATTTAGCAGCTTGTGACATCGTCGTTGACTCAGCAACATCCGGGCGGTAAAGAAGGATGATGTCTAGCGTACAAGAGGGCTCACGACCATAAAGGAGGAAGTATGGAGAGAAACCAGTGGTTGTCTGGACAACAGTATTAGGCGCGTATGTTACAAAAGGAAGAATACTGCCCCAGTTGGAGTGATCGGTTGCGACGTACAATGACAGCATATCTCCTAATGTATGGTTGAATCGTTCTGTGATACCATTAGTTTGAGGATGATATGCGGTGGTGGTGCGATGAATGACTTGGCATTCCTTGAGAAGCGATTCTACGGTGTCCGACAAAAACAAACGCCCTTGGTCACTCAGGAGCTCACGTGGTGCATCGTGACGTAAAATGACCTGATGCAATATGGAACGATCGACGTCACTCGCTGACGCAGAAGAGGGTAGTGACGTTTCTGCGTAGCGCGTAAGGTGGTCGATAGCGACGATTACGCAGCGATTTCCAGCTTGTGTAATCGGAAGAGGTCCATAAGAATCGATACCAGCATGATCAGACGGTCGGGCAGGACAAGGTATGGGTTGTAGTGGACCTGGAGACCTTGGAGTGGGATTCTTCCGGCGCTGGCAAGCGAGACGAGAACGTACGTAGCGACGAACGAAGCGATACATTCCACGCTAGTTTAGCGGTGGGGCAGGCGGGTGTAGGTTTTTAACACTCCAGCATGGGCGCATTGCGGGTCGGCGTGAAAGGAGGCGCATATGTCTGAGCGAAGACGTCTGGGAACAACTAGGAGCCATTGGAGTCCTTCGGAGAGATAATTCCGTCTGTATAGCAAACCTTCTCTGATAACGTAGTGCTGTATTTGACGGCGCGTACCTCTAAAATATTTTGCGAAGGAGTTCGGCTCAACAAGTTGATAAGTGAAGCGATTCAAGGATCTTTTTGTTGCTCCTGTAGCATGTCGCTGACACTAAGTGCAGATATGTCGGGGGCAGGCGAAGACGGCGACTTATCACTACATCGTAGAGGTGATCGGGACAAAGTGCCTGCGTCGAAATGGTTTCGCCCATATGGGTAAACGACTTGAATGTCGTACTCTCGTAACCTAAGCGCCCAACGGGCGAGCCGGCCGGTGGGATCTTTTAAGGAGGAGAGCCAACATAATGCATGATGATCTGTAATCATGCTGAATGGGCGCCCGTAAAGATAGGGTCAAAACTTGCCTATGGCCCATATGATGGCTAGACACTCTTTTCCAGTGACTGAATATTCGGATTCAGCTTTTGTGAGTGCACGGCTGGCGTAAGAGAGGACGTACTCATCAAATACGGGTTTACGCTGGGCGAGCGCTGCACCGAGACCAACTCCGCCAGCATCTGTGTGTTTTTCCGTCGGGGCAAGAGGATCGAAATGTCGCAGTATAGGAGGTCAGTATAGGAGGCCAGAAGGTCAGTCAAGGGCGTTATGATGGATGCGAAGTTGCGAATAAAACGACAAAAATATGAACATAAACTGAGGAAGCTGCGAAGTTCTTTTAATGTGTTCGGCTTAGGAAATTCGGCAATGGCACAGAGTTTCGTTGGATCCGGAAAAATGCCATCTCTACATACAACATGGCCCAAAATTAGGAGTTTTCGAGCGCCGAAGCAGAACTTCTTCAAGTTTAGCTGTAGAACAGCGGAGGTGAGGCAAGTAAGCACTGTCTCGAGGCGCTGAAGATGCGTTGAAAAATCGTTTGAAAATATCACGACATTGTCTAAATAACACAAACAAGTCTGCCATTTCAGGCCACGGAGGATGTTATCGATCATGCGCTCGGAAGTGGCAGGCGCATTCCAGAGCCCAAATGGTATGACGTGAAATTCCCATAAACCATCGAGGGTAACGAAAGCCGTCTTGGGGCGATCAGCCTCAGCCATGGATAACCTGAGCGCAGATCTAGTGACGAGAACTCCGCGCCTTGTAAGCAGTCAAGAGCATCGTCTATGCGAGGTAGCGGGTAAACATCTTTGCGCGGGATTTTATTGAACCGGTGGTAGTCGACGCAGAATCTTATTGAGCCATCCTTTTTCTTGCTTGAAAAAACTGGGGAGGCCCACGGGCTGTCAGAGGGTTCAATAACGCCGCGCTTCAATATGTCGTCAACTTGTTCCGCGATTATACGACGCTCAGATGCCGATACCCGATACGGACGCTGACGTAAAGGAGCGTGAAGGTCAGTGTCGATTTGGTGAGATACTGTGGAAGCATGGCCCAAAGTTCATTGCTGGTGATCGAAGCTGGCGCGGAAGCGCTCGAAGAGGGCGATGATGTCGGCGCGCTGCTGGGCCGTAAGGTTGGTGTCGATGCAGCGTGAAATTGCGTCGGTGAATGATGGGGAAGAGGGTGACGCGCAGCAATCAACAGCGTCAATAGGTAGCGTAGTCGAGTGGTCAGGAACTACACGTGCACTCGAAGGATCAATGTCATCAGAAAACCCCATGCGCTCTACGCACAGTAACTTGGAAGGCGAGGGAAACGGATTGGAAACATAAACTGCACTTGATCCATCGTGATTGTTCAGAACGGCGAAAGGGATCAGGAAGCACTTGCGGCGAACGGCGGTTTCAGAAGGCGTAAAAAGAGCAGTTGAGCCATTAGAGGCGTCACAGGAAAGCGGAAATAGGGCGGATGAGAACGGGGGTATTGAAGTGTCGGCGGCCACGAAAACTTTTGCAGGTGAAAGGAGCGAGTCGAATGAAGCAGCGTCGCATAACGGCGCAAACTCCCCTTCGGCGCGAGCACAGTCGATGATGGCATGATGAGTGCGGAGAAAGTCCCAACCTAATATAATGTCATGGGAACACTGCGGGAGCACTACAAACTCGACGACATAAATATCGTCAGCAATAGCGACACGTGTTGTGCATGCAGCAAAAGGGCGAATTTGTTGCTCGCTCGCAGTGCTCAAAACGAAGTCGCGGAGAGGCATTGTGACCTTTTTTAGTCGACAGCAAAGTTTTTCAGTCATTACAGACACTGCGGTGCCAATATGGACCAATGCAAAAACAGGTATACCTTCAACAGACACAGCAACGACGTTGGACGGCGAAAAACAAGGTCTTGTAGAGTTCGAGAGATCCGCAGTTCTTGCCCCCGGAACGGCGGCTTCTAGTTTTCCTCATGGACAGGGCGAGGCCGACGTAGCATAGGGGAAAGGGAACGGCGTTGAGGTGAACGTGACCGGTGTCTGTTGAAGTTCCGGTGAGGTGAAAATGTGTCCCTGGTGACAGGCTCGCCAGATACAGAAGGCTCCGGTCGTGATCAGAAATTGTAATTGGTTGGCCAGACGTCGTCACGCAGGAAAAACTCACACCGTCGACCAAATCGCACCACGGGACCCGCAATTTCACAGGCGAAGCATATGGGGGGTTGTCTTGAGTGGGCCAAGGGTTCTGAAAGCGTGGTGATGATGGTTGGGAGAAAGGACGGGCAGGCTGGTACATAGGCTCAGTCTGTACGACAAAGGAGCGCGTGGACGTAGGCGTTCGCGCCAAAAAAAAAAACGTGGGTGTTCGCGACAGGTGGTCGTCGGGTTCCATTCAGTGCTTCGGCATAGGTCAGTGGAGCAGCCACAAGTGGTGCGTGAGCTGTTGGTAGCGCCTCGGACATTTGCTCTTGAACTACTCGCTGTATTGATGTGGCTAAAGTAGATGGGGCACCTTCGGAGGTATAAGGCACGAGGGACAACTGGCGTGCGACCTCCTCTCGTACTCATTGCTTGATCTCGAGAAGCAAACTGGTGTGGTCTATAGCAGTGCCAGCCGACTTTAACGCGGAGGTAGTTGCACATGGCGCGCTGGCACGACGAGTGGTGTCGCGCTGTTTCCAGAGGTCGTCATAACTCTGAAAAAGTTGGATCACTTCCGCTACCGTTTGAGGGCTCTTGGTGACAAGTATCTGAATTGCGTCGTCAGCCACGCCTTTCAAGATGTGTTTGATCATCTCGGCTTCTGTCATGGCGGAGTTGACACGCCGGTAAAGGTCAACCACATCTTCGATATAACTGGTTTAATTCTCACAATTCTGCTGAGCCCTAGTACGCAAACGCTGTTCGGCCCGTAGTTTGCGAAGCGCTCGACGACCAAACAAGTCCGCAAACGCCGTTCGGAAGGCCGAACAGGTGGGAAAGTCTCTCTTGTCATTACGGTACCACAAACTGTCGGTCAAATAAAATTGGACCACAATAAGCATGTGCGCATCGTCCTTTTTGTTGTGCTTGCTTACACGGTCGTATTCGTCGAGCCAGTCTTCCACGTCCTTGCCATCGGTTCTACTGAAGGTAGGCGGATCGGGTTACCGAAAGGAGCCGAGACAGACAGGAGCTGCAGTAGTTGTAGCCGATGCGGCTGCCTGCTGATCGTCGTCCGTGGACATCGTAGCAACTGGAGGCAACGTACGGTTTCGCAATTCCAGGATTATGCGTTACCCCGCACCTCCACCAATTAAAATGGGGCATTTTAGAGCGGCACTCTTTTACAAAACAGGAGAGCGGTCACGACAAGTCAAGTGGTAATGGCGGAACCAGCCTGTGTACCCAGCCAACCAAACGTCGTCCTCTTCCCAGACTGAGTGATACCCCTGCCTATCCGAGTAGCACTAATCTTCTTCACTACAGCACCAATATTCATTTAAAAACAAATTGTAGCAGTAAGCGTCCATAGCCAATTGAAAAAAAATTGTCAACTAAAAGAGACGAAGTGCGAAGTGTTGTCAGCGCTCGTCCTGTCTGATATTTCTTTGTACTTTGTCTTCTTTTACCTTTTTAATATGTATGACCAGCTATCCCAACAAAACACACTCATGGAAAGCATTCATAGGCAATATAAAAACACTAAAGAACCCCTTCTAAGACTCTGATTCAGCTGGAATATCAAAGTTGAGTAACAGGAACACAATGAGCGAAATGGGCATTTGACAAAGAAACTGGTCACTACTTATTATTGATCGTAATATCACCTGTTGTATTTAAAAACGTTGAGTCACAAATAACTTTTCTGTCATTAAGCAAATCGAGCAGCTGGAGCCCTTGCGTTCTGAAGCTGGCTAAGATCATCGTTCTTTTTGTTCTCGGAATATTAAGTTCCACCACTTCCGAAGGTGTGCGAATGCAATATTCACATTTGAATTCGGCTACGCGTATGACCACCTACTAACGAGAGATTCATAGTTTCATCTGACCGTTTGAATATTTAGACTTGTACCTTGTTTGGGGCACTCCATTTTGAGCACTGCTTTGGTGTTCGTACGAAAAACAGAAAAGTATAAGCTGAACTGTAGCTGTTCTTCAGATACAACGATAAAGTTAAGGCTGAATGGGAATTGTCTATTTGTGATATCACATCGTTTTTGTTATTTAAATGAGCGTATTTTTTGTTGTTCAAGGCTCTCTGCCTTACTTTTTTTCTGGCAATAAAGATGGGCGAGGGAGCTTATACCAGGTTCCTAAGTTTGTCTATCGAGGCACTTTTCACTACATACACTAAATTTTCATAAACTTCAGGCAACTTTATTTAGAAAAAGTTAGACGAGGATACATAGTTGTTACAGTAAAAGCAAACTCATACTGTTCAGTGTAGCATTGGTTGTTACAAGCGTACAAAAATGTCCACTGACCTCCCTCAAGTACCAATGTGTACCACGTCCCGGGGCAGTGCATGTTGACAATGGCATGTTGGTACACGAAACGACGAATATGGCTAACAAGAAATCGCTGCGCATGCTGGTACAGTTTATTCCTTGTCACCTGACGATAACCCGAATAAAAGTTATCCAAAGTGCTATCTTTTGTATCGTCAGGTGTTGTCACAATACATCCTTCTACATTACGAACAATAGAAAGCATTGTTAGGGCAATATTTACAACCGCCATACAATTCATAGACGCATTCAAATCCCTGACAGCTTGCGACGATAGAATTCTATGTCTGATGTAAGCAGTTTGAAAAAGAACCGGTTAATATTTTATCAAGAATTCCTCAAGCTCTTTTTAAACACATATAGAGCTATACAGAATGTCCATTTATCTTTATGAAGAAAAGCATGTCCTTAACTTGCAAAACATTTTTCCTTGCCACGTGTTGAGTTTATGCACAGATCAACGCGCGCGCTTCACAGGCAAGTCTTGTCAATATGTACCCTAAGTATTATACAGCTTTTTAACACTACTGAAGCCATTTTAGTGTGTCTTTCTTCATCTATTAACTGGGTTTCAGATGATTAGACAGCACGCGGACAGCTTATGAACACACACTAACCTCACTAAGTCTCATAGTAGTGTTCAATGCATTCTATCAAACGCGAATGTGTACATGCACGCGTAAGAGAGACTGACAAGCAAGCAAACCACAAAACATGCAAGGTGACGCCATCTCCTTGCTGCTCGTACGTGTTTTATTGTGATTGATTTCTGTATCAGAAGGCTAGTTTATACATTCTGTCTATACTAGATAATATAGTGTGCTGCAGATGGGTTAAGCCAGCAGCATCCATCGTTAAGGTGATAGGCAAAACCCATTTCAACGTGAAGTTTAAGGTTGCATAGGGCAAAATGGCGGGACCAGTTGAAGCAGGAGCCAGCCACTTCAAATGTTTTCACCTATTGGCCCACATTGTTAAACTGATTAGTCCCTAAATATTGAGTAGAGCTCATGATGGTCACGACAGAACACCTTCGCGCGACGCTCACAAGAGAAATAAAAAATGTGGTTTTCGCGTTTACTCATCTCAACTGAAGTAAACGTCTCATGAGTTTAGGAAAATTTATTGGAGTTGTCAGAGAGATCGCACTATGACAAGCTGGCTTTATTGCCATTCATTTGTATTCAAATTTTCATTTCGAAAGAAGCCCCGTGTGTGTATTGTGCCCGGTGTTCGGTAACGACTATCATTATGGTGTTTTGCCTGCTGAAAACCAGAGGTGATTACGAGCGCTCGGAGCATTCGACATACGTCTGTAACTTCTCTGGATCATGTTCCCTGCAAAAATAGTTCAGGCGGCTTAGTATTTAACCAATAAATTCTCTAATAAGGTGAATAAATATTGCAGCAAACGTCATGGAGATACTCTAAGGCAGGAGAATGAAGCTAAGCTTCATGGAGCTACTCTGAGGCGTTTGATGAAGCGTATAGAAGATCAGGCTGAGTGCAGAGAGGAATCGATCGATGGGGAAGAAAGTCACGGCAAAGAGTTTGACATTACTCAGCAGAAAAGAACAGTTAATTTCCAGAGCACCACGACAAATTCGCGCGCAATTTTCGACACTAATATCTATTGTTCTGATGACTGTAGGAGACATAAGCCATGTGCAGAGATTAAAATGAAGCTAAAAACATCAAACAGATGCTTCCGTGGAACAAAGCCGAACCGTACCGCGAAAGAAAGTACGTAAGGAAAGCAGAAGGCGCAAGATATAGAGGAATTGAGCACACGTGCAGGAAAAAAGAACTTATATAGCGCAATGTACATCAGCCATTCCAGGTGCAAATGAAAATTAGGAGGAGAAAGGGTCAACCTACCAATATATTAACCTATCATAAAGTATTTTTATGCAGACTGCAGTGGCTATATCAGATGGTAGAAGCAAGTCGTGTTGTTATCAGGTTCTGTTACGCACTGGCAGGAAAAGAACATTTATGCTTAAGAGTTTGTCAGAAAACATTTGTTGTTGCGTCAAAAGAAAGGAAAGGCTCACCATAGGTTTTTTTTTTGAGGAGGACAACATAAAACCACCATGCATTTGGTTCAAGGTGAACTTAAAAGCACTTACAACGGTAAAGAAGTTGTCTTTGAAGCACTGTGTGTTGACGTTATATCAAGAGAAGGAATACATTTCCTGCCAGTCTCACTGAAGAAACATTATAAAGGCGATGGAATAAAACTTGCTGACGGCTTGTGTGCAAACACTGACTGCAGAGAAATTGAAGTACTTGTTGGATCACGCCAGTACGGGCAGAAAATGACAGCATCTGAAACCTCGAAGAGAAGCTGACAGCGACAGAGACCATATTCGGTTGTACAGTGCGGGGCAATGCTAAGTTACCTGCAACAATAATGAAAAGAACTTTTATGCTGCTTCACGTTAAAGCGCGCAAGAACGACACACAGAGAGAACTAAGGACTTCATGGGGTATCAGAGCCATCGGCATAAAAAGCACTGAGCAAGACACAAATAAAGAAGAGAGTTTGAGGGAGCATTTCAACAGGAACTTTAAGCGTGAGGAGAGAAGATACTCAATACGGCTTTCATGAAAAGATAACATGGAGCTTGATCAAAACAAGAGTGTAGCAATGAACATATTGAAGCAACTCACTCGAAGGTTACAACAGAGCAGAAGTATACTGCGACGTTAAAACAGTGCTACCATAGAATACTTGAACATAGGAGTGACAGAAGTGGCCGACGATCAAAGTGCACCATTGACATACTGCTACTACATGCCCCATCAATCCGTCATCAGGAAATACCGTCAAACAACAAATATAAGAAAAGTATTTGATGCATCATCATCGTCCTTAAAAGCGCTATCTATAAATAACAACCTCGAATCTAAACTGAATTTCAATTGTGAACTAGTGCACATGCTGATGAACTTTCGGCAACGTCGCATTCCCATGGAAGCTGATGCGGAGAAGACATTGTTGCATATTTTTACACATAAAAAAGCATAAGCATTTCTCTCGTGTTAAGAGCCGTAGACGCTCAAGTACCTTAAGCGATATAACCTCTAGCCTCGAGCGATATAAAATATATAAATATATACCTCAACCGATAATAAATTAACTCGCAACCAGGAAGACAAACTCTTTCTGTAGGCTTCTGGCACTTACATCATCCGTAAAGTGAAACAGGTGCATAAAAATACTCAGAACTCCAGCCGGCTATCAACAAAGGGGTCATAAGAGTCGTGATGCAGACGACCTCAGACACCGGTGTGCCGAACTGTTCCCACAACCTCCCTGCAGAAGCACGTGACTTCCGTCACACTTTTCGCTCTGCAGCTTTCATTGCGAGCACCTCTCCTCCGCTTTTCTTCCTCCATGTTAAAGTTAGTCCTCGCTTTTCCTGCATTTTGTGCGTGCTTTCTGCTTGAGATGTGCGCTGCAAGTTTCGAGCTGCTTGCCCTTCATCGAGTGATTTCGAAATTTGTAGCTGTGTCGTTCATTTCTTTACTTTTGTGGCAAACCGATGCACAATGAATGCTCAAGTACCTTTGTGAAGGCACGTTTCGCTTTCGTGCTATACCGATACATAGAAAGAGGGGTCAGGCTAGCTTTTATTGCATACGTAATATTTACATGAATACAGGGATTTTACCAAGCTTGATGACGCCACGCCAGATTTTGTCGTGTTCGGATGTCTCTAGCGTTTCATCGTCACCATCCGTGAACAACTCACAACACTGCGGGCGCACTTCCGACGACGCCTCATCACACGAGATTTATGATTGTCCCCGTCCAGTGTCAGCGCCGTCAGGGACGAGTGATGCGAAAATTGTCGTAACCAGAAAACGTAACAGATCAACCAAATTGTCAACGTTTTTTTTTTTTTGACCACACGTGCCATAATGTCACTTGATGGCGTCTTCATATCACGTCGTTGTTTGGTCAAACGTGGCCCAGCCATGGAGTCTCTGCAAACATGGTGATAGTTGAGGTTTGCGTGTTGATTGAAGTTTCTATTATAACGCGTGTAGGTTTCGTATTACAATAATTGAAAGTTTTCTGACGAAGACATTTCCGTTGTATTTGCTAAGCAGGTGGAACGCGACAAGAATATCTGCATGCATACACACCCACACACAAACATATGCATAAACACGCACGCGCACAGACACGCACGCACATATTCACTCACACGCAAAAACACAACCCTCGTAACGGTGTCACACGGGCACTTTTACTCGCGATCAGTGTCGATCTGGATGATTCGCATTAGGTGCTTCTACACGGTTACTTTTCATTACGATCACGCGTGATCAGGATTAAGACTATCACGATCTGAGTATCGCAATTTGCCTGAAAGATGATGATTTCACTGTCATGTGCACCCCCTGCTGAGCTAGTTTAGAGCAGAATGAACGAAAAAATGTAGCACAGGTAACAAGAGTTTTTGCATAAAAAAGCCGAATTCTGAACTGTTTAGGTTGTAGCAATATCTGAAATGTCACATATGTTCAGATTCGTATCGACCGCATGTAGTTAAGAAAGAAGCAGACGACAAGCAGACGACCATTGATTTCCGCGATTAGTTCAACTCTTGCACCGTCAGAGCTGTTGCAGCACCTTTCGACTACATCGCAACGTACGCGCACTTCCTGATTGAATCAACAGATCTAAATTTACAGCAACTGTCACTGGCAGGTGTGACTTGAAGACTTGAAGCGCCAGAAGTGTAACTCCGGCGCGTAAAACGATACTGACGGTGTGACGATATTGACGGTGCGATTTGACGGCTACGAGCGGGGGCTATCAAAATAAAAGCAAATGTTAATAATCTCACACAGCAATACAGGTAAGTGTAAGGAAAACGCTATCGAATCATGGATTTATGAAATATTTTTTGTAGTGGCACGCACATTTCGTGACGTTCGAGTGGTTAATGCTCGAATAACATTGCTGATGAACGATTAACATTACTGATGAGTTTTGTCAGTGACATGTTTTTCGTAACGCAAGCGCCACGTGTTGCATTTCATGTGACCTAAGTTCGAACCGGCACGTCAGGGCTACACTGCACCTGCGCGCGCTTGTTTTCTTACGGCCGTCTCACCCGCCGTGAATAAAATGGGTGAGTTTCTGAGTATGCTTCGCCACCCATTGGAGGCAGGGGCGCAGCGACCCCGACCTTGCATCTCCTGCGCTGTGCACACTGCTCAAGAGAGTTTGTCGACGTGAAACAGTGACTTGAGGTTTTCGGCGAAGAGGAGGGGAGTCACTAAATAAATCGGAAATAGAGGGAGGATCGTCTACTTAAAATAAAACTCATTTTTCCAGATGGCTTTCCGCATAATGTAGGTGTGTACCTGCTCGTTGATTATACAAGCTTTAACTCTGTAAAATGCGGCAGAATCGGCTAATGAGAGGCAAAACTGAGGCGGGATAAAGCACTGGCAACAATCAGAGAGAAAGATGGAGAATGCTGCACCTTTTCTGCAACCAGAGAGCACCTAATACATTTGCGCCTTGGTCTCGTTGGACAACTACGTCACTCTCAGAATGACGAGCGCGTCTTCCTTTTGCTAGCTATTTTGTTTGTTTTCCAGATACATTCGGAGTGGTTTTCAGGGATTAAAGTTGTGGTCTGCAGCCCGACAACGCTGTGAAACACGTAAGTGTACTGTATATTTAATCGCTAAAAAATGCGTAAAAGGAGTAAGAAGGTAAAAAAAGGGGGACCCTTGCTGTCGAATAATCGCTTCGCACGGCACGCACAGAAAGTGGTTGTGCGCATTGTCGGAGTGTTAACAGCACCTGGAAATATTATTTCCGAAGACCCAAGCCCTTCTGCAATCCTTTGTATTACAAGCCACGTGCATAAACAATGCTGCTTACGCTCGCAAGCCGCTTGCCCCAGATCTAAACTTCTAGTGCAAATCAGTTCTGCGCTATCCTTCGAGTTCATATAAAACATGTTTGAAAATAGAAATTGACTACATTACAACTTTTTGATGAGTAATTTAGCTTTTTAAAAAAATTGTATGAATGCTTTCGCTGTTTAGTGCTACAAGCAGGTTATTGTTGATTTCTTTTTATCTATAAGGTGGCTTGCTTTATTGTGAAATTTGCCTAACACAGCTGCACTTTTTTCGGCGCTTTGTCAATGTTAAGTCTACGTTGATTTCCCGATTTGATAAGGCAATCTCACAACTTCAGTGCGCGCATTACGCACATGGACATATATTAGCTGTGCGAAGGTGTATTGTTGTGTACCGTAACGGCCACGGTACCACCGGGGTTCTGTATTGCAAGTCCCGTTCGTGAAAACCACCCGGCCTTTCTTTTCTCCGATTCCCAAACAATAGTAAGCTGTGCGCCAAGTGAAAAAAAGAGTATTGCGAGGGACAACGACAAGTCTGCATCCACAGTCGTATGCAGCAGACACTTGCGCGATAAAGACTATGTGCGTGCATTCCGTTTTAGAAAACTTATTCCTGACTCCGCACCAACTCTTTTCGAGGACTATTCTTCCTACTTGAGTTTCATGCGCATAGAAGCCTCGCAAATGTCCTGCTTTTCGAGCTTCGCCTTTACGTCAAACATAAAGGAAGTGAAAAGCAGAAGGCAACAAAACAGACTTGGATGCTGCAATTTCACCAGATGCTTTCACTGGACAAGAAGCCGTAAGTGTTTACATGCAAACAATAAACAGCGACACTCATCACGCGAGTCGATACCAGACTATGATAGGACGATTGCGCGCCCATGTGTCGCACTATCGATCAAAATGCGAGAAGGTGCATGAATTGATGAAAGAAGAGATGAAGACATCCCAATATTATCACGAAAGCAAGCACTACCCATGTGTTAAGGAAATCACAACAGATGCACATAAATAACAGAAAAAGGCCCCGTTCATCGTGCATCGAATATAATGTGATGGAGGAAGCGCTCAACGTACCCAAAAGAACTCGTAAGGACCATATGATAGGGTGCTTTCTGTCACAAAGAGGCTACGATTATACGTGCGATTCGAGGCTGGTGGCACTGCCAGCAAAGTGCCCTCTTTAGAGTCATATTGGCCCAAGCCCAGTATCATCAGGCATGAACAATGCTATAAACCTTTTCCACGTCTTCAACAATTAAGCAACTTGTTTTTCAACGCACGGTGAGTGGAGAAGAACGCCCGAACTCATGCGCCGGCGTCACGCGCGCTGCACGGAGCAGCGAAGGAAGGTGAGGGTCGCAGCGCCCCCCTCAAAACAGCGGCGAGAGGCATGTACTACACCCGATGCGAAAGCCGTAAGAAGCGAGTCCGCAGGTGCTGTCTAGCCCGGCCGTGGAACAGAATCAGCTTGGGCCGTGTAGCAGCGGTCATAAGTTTGATCGCGATCGAGAAGACTGACCCGGATCACCCTGATCGTGAATTAAAGGGTCTGTGTGACACAGGTATCAGACTGTAGCCTTCCTAATAGCTCGCGCGCTTCCACCTTTGAGCTATTTTTATTGCGAGCGCCTTAAACTTTCTTTCGGAGGCAACGCTGCTTTTTTTTAATTTCAAACAGGTGTCTTCATATCGCGATATACTGCTGGAGTAATTACCCAATTGAGGTTATATATCAATTATTGCCATTGCGCATGCGTAACCGGAACCACTTCTATATATGGGCGTGTGTCCTGTGTCCTTTCATTCTTGTGTTGGCGCTGATTCGGGACTTCCGTTGGTATACCGAAATGAAGGACTCGAAAAGCAGCTTCCGCCTCAGAAGTTACAACATGATTGGCGACAAAGGTGAAAAAGCAGCCGCAAAAACAGAAGCCGTTCCGAATGCCACGCCTGGATAGCTTCCAGAGTTTCATCCGGATGGAGACACCTGCCATGTTTTCTTCGAATGTTTTGTTCCTGCTGATGGCGTAGCAGAGGATAACAAGTTGGCAATTCACGTCCATCGGGGAGAAGGCATAGGTCAAGCTCAAGAGCCTTCTTCTGCCGAAAACACCAACCCAGGGAACGTATGAAATGGTCATTGCAACGCTGAAAAAAAGCAATACACACCGAAGAGCTCAGTAGTTACAGAAAAATACCGTTTTAACCAACGCGAGCAAGAGGCTTCGGAAAGCATATCAATTTTATAGTAAGACTCAATAAACTGGCAACGACGTGTGAATTCGGCATATTTATTGAGCAAGCCCTGTCAGATCGTCTCGTCGCGGGATTGTTTTCCGACACGTACGTTTCAGGGCTTCTGGCATCACTGGACGCAAAATTAACAAGCACCGCATCTGCATTATTGTACCATCCATGAAACGTGCAAATAGAGGCATTCGGGAAATGGTGTCGAGCCTGACAACTAGGACCACAGTCTAGAGTGACGTTCACTGGCTCAAGGAAAGAGGAACGTCCCAGTGCTAAGCACCCGGTGGAGACTACGCCAAAAATGCCATGCCAAATACAGCTTCACTAGCGCGCCCATAAGAGACTAGGTGTGTCAACGTTGCGGGGGGCCAAACCCTTCTGTAAGTTGTCTGTTCATGAAAAGCCACTGTTTTTATAGTAACAAGAAAAACCACATCTCCATATTGTGTGAATCTAAGGTACCCATTCATTGCCAGGAAAAAGAGCCAACGCGTGAGGAGCTGTTGACAATCCATCAGACAGACCGTAGATCTGGCACGCCTAGCATTATAGCGCCGTTTCTGGTAAATGGAAGATATATTCTCATGGAGCTCAATACAGACGCAGCTGTATCAGTGATGTGGGAATAGAACGTTTAATGCAAATTACGCATGGAAGTTTAAGGGTAAGAAATGTTAGCTTTGTCACCTACTAAGGCACGCCAATCATGGTGGAAGGTATTATGCTTGTTCATGTAAAGTGGCAGGGCCAGCACGTTCGTTACCCACTGGCGATTGAGTACAGTAACTAGAGTCCCAACATCATTAGGGCGAGAGTGGCAAACGAAAATAAATCTCGACTGGCCCAACGTATAACGAGTGCAGAACGTGCGTGAAGAGCAACAGCTAAGTGATAACTACCGTGAGATTTTTTCAATCAAGACACAGTGCATATAAATGGTTTACTGCTTATATTATTGTTAATAAAGAGATGCCACTGTTTTTTTTTTCGGTAAAGCGAGACCAGTGCCGTGCGTGTTGCATGAGCCGATAACACAGGTGCGGCCTAATATACAAAAGGAAGGCAATGTGTATTACGTGAGTCGCAGTGCTTCGGCCACACCTCTGGTGGTAGTACCTGAAAATAAGGGTATTCAACTGTGCGCGAATTACCGGGTCACAGTCAATCCTTTCGTGAAAGTTGACCATTACCCTCTACCACTGCCTGCAGTTATTTTCAGCACGTTGTAAGTTGTGGCTGCGCTTTCGGCTATTCACCTGAGTAAAGCAACTGAGTAAAGTATGTCCAAATGAAATCATATCAGCGCGCTCAGGAACTGCTCACTGTGAACATGTGTATGGACCTTTTTCGGCGCAGGCGCCTACCATTTGGGGTATCATGTACAGCGTCAATTTTTATAAAAGAGAACACTGGAGCTCATACCCAGCGTGCTCCGGTGGCTTCTGGCAGCGCGTTGAAGCGGGAGCAGGAGCAACCACAGTTTCCTTCCATGTCATCTCGCTGCGAACAAAACAACCACTCGTTGCTGATATAAAACCAACGGCAAGGTTACAGCTCCTTCCCCCTTCAAGGTTATTACCTGCTCTCGCGTAATCACCTTGAAGGAGGAGGTTGTAATTTTGCCGCTGGTTGCACAAAAATGCACCCTAGCCAGACAAGGTTACGCAACTAAAGAAGTTTGTATGTCTGGTCGATTTTCACGCAGAATTTTCTCCAGAGGTACCAACAGTACTACAGCCTCTGCGTACCTTGCTTCGCAAGGAAAGCAAGTTGCACTGGTCCCAAATACGTCATGACACTTTCAACAAGTGCGAAAGTTTGTTGACGGATGAAAGCGTGTTGAGAATATATGATGTTGCAAGAGAAATTCAGCGCAAGTGTGAAGCTTTAGAGCGTTGTCTTGGGGCCATACCAACGAATTTAATGAATGGTCAGGAGAAGCCTATCGCTTTCGCTTCAAGTTAGCTGTCAGCGTCCGAGCATAACTACGGACAAATAGAGAAAGAGGCTCTGAGCATCGTCTTCGGGCAAAAAAATTTACAAGTTTAAAGGTTTAATGAATAACAAACCGCTGACGGTTCTTTTTTACCCCCGCCGACATTGTGGTGACATGGCAACAACCAGAGTGCACAGACGACTGATATTTCTAGCAGACCATTCTTACAAAATACCACATAAGCCGGGCACTGCAGTGCTGATGCACTGTTCCGGCTACCATTGTCGCAGGTAGAGCAGGAAGAGGACGCCATTTGTTGCACTTCGACGTTATCGAATTTTCCACTGACCGCGAGTGATAATATACTCTAAAAAATTATCGAGTAAAAAGGGTGTCTTTTTGTCCCACAACAATAATCGTCATCAGGCTTGCGTGCACTTGCTTTCTTCAAAACTCGGCGCTGGCCACTTTCCTATCGAGAATGCAATGTAACCCTGATAATGGGCATGTCAATCGTGAGCGGAAAGTACCAGGCACGGGGCGATAGCGCAAGGATGGAACGCAATATAGATGACGATTATTGTTGTGGGACAGAAAGACACCCTTTTTTCTCGCTCTTGTTTTAGAGTGTAAGCGTGTACTAGAGTGTGACAGTTTGCTGCCAGTTGTTCGAAATATGATGCGGAATGGTTGGCCAAATACTATCAATAACGAACTGCAGTCATTTTTGTTTCACCGTTTTCAGCTCACTGTGAATGTGGACTGTATTCAGTGGAATAACAAGTTTTTGTTCGTCAAAGCTAGAACACGGTAGTAGTAGCACTTCAGCATTAGCAGCATCTCGGAATTACAAAAATGAAAAATGTTGCATGGTCAGTGCTCTGATGGCTGGGCATCGATGATACGCTTGAACAAGCGCATCATCGGTGCACAGCTGCACAATCTTGAGGCAGTCCCTCCTGCAACGCAGCCAGCTCCTTTGTTTCCGTGTTTGTGAACACCCGTGGCAACTCGTTCATTTGTACTTTGTGGAAAAAGAATCGCAAATGCTTCTTATGGCAATAGATGTTTTTTTTTCGAAATAGTTAGAGGTGAAATGCACTGGTGCGATCGGTGCTCGGAGCGACGGTATAGTGGTTACCGGGTAAAGTGTTGCTGATAAAATCTGTAGGCAGATACGTAGTGTTTGTGGTAAATCGTGTGCGATATGTGCATGTGGATCGTTTGCGCCACTCCTGTCCAGAACTGGAGAAAAATCCACCTGTATACTGAGTTCCAACTGCCCTATGTGCGCGAAGAACAGCACCTAACTGCTTTGACGACGACGCTTACGCTGCCACCGCCCCAATACCAGTAGAACACGTGTTGTAGTGATTGAGTTGCTGTGACATAAGAATATTCGCGATGGCGCATCCGTAACCGGGAGCCACTTATATATAAGGGTGTGTATCCTATATTCTTTCGTTTTTACGTCGGTGCTGTTTCGAAGCTGCTGTTGCCATGCCAAAATAAAGGACCCGAAAAACAGGCTCCACATCTGAAGGTACAACGTGAACCAAAGATGCCTATGCCGACACTAGAATTTAAGCGAAACGAGCTCTTTAGTGCTGGAGCATCAAAATTCGACCAGTGATGATTTGCTGCTATCGGAGTCTTCATAGGACGAAAACAGTGTTCGCAAATATGCTGCATCTAGAAATGGAAAATCATTTTTTGTATATCAGAATCTCCGTATAATAATTATTTGACATCCATATGTACATACTTTTATTAAGCGTAATAAACAAGTGAGGGTCCACACCAATAACAATATACTCGCGGATCAGAGCTTCTCCCCAGCGAGCACATTGATACACCCTCTGAGAGCGACATCTGTAGCATGAAACGGAAGCAGCCCAGGTGACGAAATCAATATAGACGAGGCGCTAGCCGCAGTGTCATCACCTAACTTATTAGTACGTCGTGCCTTCAAAATAGGTAATGCAGAAGCCTACGTGCTTTGTATGTGATGGGTCAGTGCTTTCTTGAAAAAGGACGGAGGACGAGCGTGGTGGCACGCTACGCTTCCCGTGAGTGGTTTTGAGTAGCCGTTGTTTTGAAGGGCTTATCTGGTTTTCCGTTCCTCACCTGTCTGTTTATCCTACTGAGAACGATCCTCTGTGCATGGGTCATTAGTAGGCCAGGCAGCGGCACTCTGGGCGAAATGCTCGCCAAACCAGTCGTCTTTGTGGTGCAGATTGTGGCGACCATCTTTAGAACGGAAACTGCTGAATATAAATCTGTTTTGACAGATTCATCGCATGACTGGAAGGATCTTCACGGCATCGAGATTTCGCTGCGTGGTCACCGTTGTCGTTTTTGATGGAGCCGTCTTTTCCTTAGTCCCGACTCCAACGCATGCGCCAACATCGGTGACGTCAGCAACCTCGGACCTTCCAACGGCTATAAGAAGCCACGTACCTATGTCCAACTTTAGTGCGCCAGGCAGCGGCACTCTGCGTGAAATGCTCACCAAACCATTTGTCTTTGTGGTGCAGGTTAGTTCCTACTAGCCTGCGCCATGTTACCGCAATGAAAACCGCTGTTTAGTGTTGCTGCCATGCCCACTTGGTAGCTTTTTTTTTCATAAATTTGTGCTTTTGGTGTGGATTTGTTAGTTTGCGGGGATATTGGAGCAAACCCAAATCCTTAGGATAAAGAAATACTGCAGCAGTTTTTTTTCAGGATCAAAACACATGACTGATATGAACGGTGTCTTATAAAAACAAGAAGAAAATCGAAAAATAAGTTGCTAGCTTGACTGCAAAGATGAGTGCCATCAAAACACAGACAAAACCTTTGATTAAACTGAAAACAGATGTAAACTACCTAAAGCAAAGAGCAACACAGCTTGAGAAAGACTTTGAATTAGGGGTAAAAAATTGATGAGTTAGAGAACAGAAGCCGATGAAATAACTTGTTTTTGGCCCAGATGAAGAAGCTAATCAAACGACTGCTGACCTTACTGAAATAATAAAAAAGGAATTGTTTGAAGAAAATCTGAGTGAATGTCCGTGGTATAGAAAGATGTCACAGATTGAGAAAAAAGCATGGCAAAGAACGCCCAGTAATTATACAAATACTCAACTACCGAGACAAGGTAGTTATCTACAGAGGTGTTCCATGCTGAAGGGCACCGAGCTGTCGATAAGTCAAAACTTTACCATTCGTCTTCGTGATATCATAAAAAAGTTGTGGCAATGTTTATCGTGCGAGCGTGCAAGTGGATCTAAAGTGAAGTTTGTTTTTGACAAACTAAGAATTGATGAAAAGTTTTTTGATTGGCATTATATTAAGAACAAAAGATATATATATAGAGAGGTTATCTAACCAAATTAAGGTTCGGGGAAACTAGGTGAACGATGTTTAGTGGTGTTAAATATAAATTGCCGCAGTATTGTTAATAAGGCTGAGAAGTTGAAAGGCATGCTTTTAGCACATGACCCAGATATTGTATTACTAACCGAGACATAGCTACGAGATGATGTTTTTCATAGAGAGTTTGTGCCGAATAATTGCAGAGTGTTTTGTAAGGAACTAGATGGGAGGGGAGGAGGCGTTGCTATTATTTTTAGGAATAATACACGTGTTGTGAACATGCGAGACGTTCAAGACATAAAAAACATCTTCTGTAAAGTGTATATTGGTTATATTAAATTTCTTCTTGGTCTCATTAACAGGCCACCAAAGGCTTCTCCTGGTGTTATCGCAAAGTTTGAGGATTACCTTCATTTTCACGTAAAAACTGAAGATCGATTTATCATAGCGGAAGATTTTAATACGCCAAATATGAATTGGTAAATGTTTATATCAGACCCATGTCAAGCTGCAGATACTCAAATATTCGATATTATGTTTCAATATGATTTGACGCAAATAGTCACCGACCCTACCAGAATAGATCAGGGGACGAAATCTATCCTAAATACATATGTTGTAAGGGGCAACATAAAAGAAAGCATGTTGCACAGCGTCACAAATGCCATATCAAATCACAAGGCTGTGGTACTGGAGCTAAAAAGAGTTGCACTTAGTCAGCAGAGGATGCTGACAAAATTTCCCAATCTTTCAAAAGCAGATGATGAATCTATAATTGATGTTCTGGCCTTTGACTATGATCATTTCAATGCAAGTAATTGAAGGGCTGAATATTTGTGGCTTTAGTTTAAGAGAATGAATGAAGATTGTGTGCAGCGTTTGATCCTTTTATTTACAAAGAAAATTGATAATCACAATCTCAGAATAACAAGAGAGACATTACAACTGAAGCGAAAGTTGAAACGGTTAAAAATAAGGTTGAACAAGGCTAACAGTGCTTATTTAAAAACAATTATAAGCAGTATATTTGAAGAAAGTATTTTAACGAAAAATGCTGTCCTTTATTAAAACGTGTCGAAGAAAACTTTGCATAGAGGTCACTCCAGGCACGTGCTCTATCAATAAATTTATTTTAGATGAAAAATTAGAGAGTGATGAAAAGGCTGTCTGTATGGTCTTTAGTAACTATTTCAATAGCATCTAAACAAAAGATAATAATCATCACCCACCTTTCGACGCAAACCTACCACCAATATAGGATGCACAATTTCTGAAGAGGGTATATTTAATTTATTGCTAAATGTGGATGTTAATAATTTTGTTGGACCAGATGAGATACCTAATGCCTTCTTAAAACGGTACGCACAGTGGTGCGCGAAATATTTGTGTGTGTTGTATACTACGTTTTTGGACGAAGGCGTACTCCTTGAGGACTGGAAGGTTGCCCGAATTAAGCCTCTACACAAAGCAGATGATAAAACTCGAATAAAGAATTATCGACCACTTTTGTTAACGTCTACACCTTGCAAAATTCTTGAGCACATAATTCACAAACACATTGTTACATTTCTTGATGAACACAAAGTACTAACACAAGTGCAGCATGAATTTTGACGTGGATATTCTACCACTACACAGCTGGTTGAAACCATCCACAATATTGCTGCCGCACTAAATGAAGGTGAACAGCTTGATGCCATTTTTATAGACTTCCAAAAGGCCTTTGATAAAGTTTCGCATAAAAAATTACTTCATATATTGCAATATATTTAGAAAAATTCGAAACTTATAGTATGCATACGAGCGTATCTTGAAAACAGGCAACAATTTGTTTCACTTAATTACAGCTGTTCCAGCAAACTTCCTGTGAATTCCGGCGTACCTGAGGGCTCAGTCCTCGGACCTCTTTTATTTTTATTATATATAAATAATAGAAATGGCCATTCTGTAAGCGTAAAGCTTTATTTTGATGATTGTGTGTTATACACGAAAGTATGAACTGCTGAGGATCAGATAAGGCTCAATAACCAATTTAACAAGGTTGTGTTTTGGTGCCAGGAATGGCGAATGTCAATTATTTACAACAAGACTGTTTGAATGAAAATAACACTAAAGAAAAATCCTTTATGTTATCAGTACGGTACGAATAGTGTTAATCTTACAGAAGTTGCAGAATACAAGTGCCTTGGATTATGGATAACTAATGATCTAAACTTGAACAAACACGCCGACATAACTACAGGTGAATGTCTACGCAAACTTTTTTTCTAAAGCGATCCTTAAAATATTCTACCCCGTCTGTACGCATGATGGCATATAAAACACTGATTCGTCCAATGTTGGAATATACTGTAATAATATGGGATTCATTCACTAAACGTAATAATAATCAATTAGGAAAGTGCAGAACGAAGGCTTACGTTTTATTTGTAACTCCAACGGCACAATATCCATATCTGAATTATTGCTAAAAAGTGGTCTGCAACACGTTGTGGACGGAAACCGCACTTGTCGGCTTAAGTTTTTCTGTCAAGTATTGAATGGTCATTTAAATGTTGACACTGCAGGCATCCTTCGGTATTCTTCCGGTTACGCAACTCGCAAGCGACTTAGTAAAACGATAACTCATTTACCTTCACGAATTAACTGCTACGAGTATTCGTTCTTCCCTAGAACTATTGACTGGAATAGCCTGACAAATGATGTCGTTTTAGAAAAGAATCTGTCATTGTTTGAAAACAGCAACGCCTAAACCACCCCTACACATTGCATTGTAATATTTGTCTTATTGTAAATATTGTGTTAGTCTGTAACCCGTATTCTACGTGTTACGTTATTATGTGTTATGTTACTCGAGAAATATGTTGAGGTAAGCGTTTTTGAACCTTCACCTTGTATACTCACATCGTGCGATTTATTGGTGTTTTCATTATTTCTTTGTATGTACCGATTCTCGAACATTTTTCCCACCCTGCCATGATCTTTCAACTGAAAGATCGCAGTATTTGTAAATAAATAAATAAATAAATAAATAAATAAATACCACCGCTGTTTTATCGAGAGAAGGGTGGTTGGAGTTCACGTGGAAGCTAAAGCTAGTGTGGTTTGGCTCTCAGTACACCAAGATTAGCAGCGAATTTCCCATGTTTGTCACGAGGACATTAAGAACAGCAAAGAGTTATTTTGCCGTTCCACGGTGAACTGAATGTTCGGCTTAACAGAGTTCAGATAGACTGTGAAGGCGTCTACGGCCGAAGTTTCCAGGACGCATGCCTAAACACTGATTGACCCACCAGAAAGTATATTCGTAGTGATGCCAGCCTAATTCAGTGCTCTTGCTTCCACTGCTTTAATCACGAGGTTTTTTGTTGTTACAGAAAAAGATGCCCCCTTCGCTGTACCTCTCAACTCTATAGCATACTCCAGTACCTCTACTGACGGAGAAGTACGTACTTCTTAGGTAAAAGTTCAATGTACCTTGAGTCGGACAAGAAAATTGAAACCTTCGAAAAAAATGGGCACAGATTACGTTTCACGCACGAGGTTCCCCATGATAAGATATTGCAGTTTCTAGATCTTAAGTTACCTTTTCGCGCAGATTACCTATGCTATTCCTACTTTCCCCGTTCGAAGAAACCAATCTTCGACTACTCTTCTTCGCATTCTAAAGTTGTAAAATCGGGTATTGCAATTAACCTTCTCAATTCTGCTGTAATGAAATCATGTTTCCACAATATGACACGTGTTTGTTCTAGTCAAATATTTTGGTTGCGAGAGGCAGGCTTTCCGTTCAATGTCCTCATTTTCGCCGCTCAGAAGGTACTGCGTATGAAGAAAGGGAAGGGATGCCCCTTAAAGTAGACAGATAAACGTCGTAAGTTTGCGGTAGTCCCATATGTGCACGAGTTTTCGCATAAGATAAAAAATGCGCAAAAACATTTAACCTCGACGTTCTGTTTTCCGCAAGTGGAAAACTGCAGCAAATGTGTTCTCGAATTGACTTACAAAGCAGAATGAAGGCAGGTCTAGTGAAGAAAGGTTGTGGTGTCAATCATATCAATTCTGTCGCCAATTGTCGATCTAATGTCATTTATTGTATTCCATTGTCCTGCGGCAGGTTGTACATTGGGCAGACTGGGCGCTGCTTGAATGTTCGCCTACGAGAACACTACAATGCGCTGAAATCACACCCGGAAATACAATTGTCCGCCCACTGCAAGAAGTGTGGCTGCGTGCCTGAATTTTCGCGCACATTTGTCTCATACAGCCATCATGACATGAAAACTAGAGAGATTGCGGAAGCCTTTTTTTATTAAAAAGAATATTGATAGTTGTGTTAGTTCACCGTCTATATTTAGTTATTTTATTTTTATATATTTATTTGATACTGTCAACCCCGTTCTTGGGGTCATTACAGAGAGGGTGTCACAAAGTACATAACGTTCGCACAAAAAAGCAAAATTCAAGAGCACATATAAATACGAGATGAATAACCAGCAATAAAAATAAAAATTAAACAACAGTGACTTCACACATAAAAACAAACGAATAAATGCTGACAACAGAATTTAGCACGCATCACTACAAAGAAAACTGTTCAATGCATTTTCAAAATCCACTGATGTTGTTTGTTGCACAACACCATTGGGTAAACTATTCCACATATCTATTGTGTCTGGGAAAAAGGAGTGGCGGAAAGCATTCGTGCGTCTGAAATAACGTTGAATTGCTCTACTATTATTAAGACGATCACATCGCCTTCCAGAGGGCTGAATATATAAATCCTTATTTATCTTTGTTTGCCCGCTTATATTCTTAAAAAGAACTATGAGGCGTTGCTTTCGCCTGCGATATTCCAAAGACTCAAGCTCACAGGACTTTAACAAAGCTGTGACTGAGTGTGTGCGTTGGTATCTACCGCATATGAAACGGACTGCTATTTTTTGTATTCTTTCAATTTTTGTTTACAACACCTTCTGGTGAGGCGACCATACAATACTAGCGTATTCTAATACAGAACGTATGAATGTTTTGTAAGCAGTTAGTTTTACATCTGGTGTGGCATGTTCCAGTTTTTTTTAGGAAATACAGTTTTTTGTTTGCCTTAGAACAGATGTTATTGATATGCGAGTGCCATTTCAATGTGTGCATAATACTAACTCTTAGGTATTTCAAACAATCGGCATTATTTGAAGGGTGACTTCCAATGTGATACATAAATGACAATTCCCGCTCACTAGAGTGAATATGTGTGTATGACGGCTTGCTATAGTTTATTTCCATGTCCCATATTATACACCACTGATATAATGCCTGTAAGCACCTGTTCAGATTAATTTGCTCACCTTCGCAAGTAACTGGGGAATGAATCAAGCAGTCATCTCCAAAAAGTTTCATTTTAATGGGGGCCTCTACTGACGAACGTAGATCTTTAACAAATATCAGAAAAAGAATTGGTCCTAAAACAGATCCTTGGGGACCGCCCGAGTACACGGCCAATGGTCTTGAAGTGTAATTTTCAATTTTTACAGCCTGTTGACTTGCGGATAAATAGGCCTCTATCCATGTTAATACTTATTCGCTTATTCCTGATCTTTATCCTGATATCCCTCTTATCTTGATACTCTTATCCTCGTATCCTTATATCACTGTTAGATTGTAAAATCTCCTTTCTGGACGACACCTGATTAGTGGTACCTTCTCCCCAGTTTTTCCTTTTCTCATCTTTCTGGTATATAATTTTTTCTCTGAATAAACTGAGTTGCAGTCTGCGCTTGTTTGTGGCTTCTCTTGTGTCCCGTTGGTTTGCGCTTCCAATTATTTCATTATGAAATTTTACCAACTAGCCCGCCTGTCAACCTTTCTGAAAAGTTTAACAGGGCGGCACAACTCGTGAACGCTCCGGCTCAAATTTTCGTTACACTCTGGCGCTTGACACGCTGTAGCCACTGCTCGATGAATGAAGGAGAGACGAGAACGAACGACACGTGGCGTTAATCTATGCATAGAGGTGCTGGGAAAGTATGCTCAGCGGAACGGCTGCTGTTTGCTACGTGATGCGATGCAGCCAAGGAAAGTCTAATTCATTGCTTTTCCGTGTCCCACTCCTATGCCTAGTAAGTTTTCTAAGGTGACTGTTTGACGATGTGTAATGCCCTCGAATGTATTCTCGGGTTCAACGCCAAAGATACTGTCACTGTCGAGTGTTTGAGGTCCAGAGTCTATTATTTAATGTTCACTTGATAATGTACCTTGAGTCGACTGCTTTGGCCTCAGCAGGAAAATGGATGGCGGAGAAATGTCTTTGACGTCTATATCGTTCGTTTTACATGTGAGAATAAAGTGCGTTGCAATTTTGCCCGGCCGCCATGTCAACTATACATCCCTCAAGTTCTCAGGCTGAGCATTTCTTTCGCGACTTCAAGTTTTTTTTTTTTACGTGTGCAGTTTTTCA
Organism: Rhipicephalus microplus; assembly: GCF_043290135.1. Taxonomy (NCBI): domain Eukaryota; kingdom Metazoa; phylum Arthropoda; class Arachnida; order Ixodida; family Ixodidae; genus Rhipicephalus; species Rhipicephalus microplus. The sequence continues at coordinate 95,452,823 of NC_134708.1, forward strand.
ACAGCGGAAAGTACACCCTCTTCCCAGTAGTAGTTACGATACTTCGTGAAGGCCGAGTAATTCAATCAGGACCTCGGAAGGTGTTTGAGTTGAGCTTAATTCTTAGAGTTTTAAATAAACACTAGAGGGAACTCTAGCGCTAATGTCTAAAGGAGCTTCAACGCATAGCGCTTCAGAGAGCATAGAAATTACGGGTATGACGTGGCTTTTGCCTAGAATTCGTACTTTAGGTTCGTTCTGGGTTTGCGCGGCTTGAAGCTGCTTTTTCACAAAACAACAATCGAAAAATTTTCGGCAGTTACGGCGCATCTCAACCTTTTTAGGCTTACCACTTTATATCGGGTCACGATACAAAAAACGGTTCGATATTTCCTTCGAAACAAAACCAAAGCACAGCAATAAAACGAAGTCAGAAGCGCGTTCACCGCCCTCAAGCACGAAGACTGGGCAAATACATGTCATAACAGTAGTGTCCATGGTTGCTGAACGATCGCAGCGACAGTGTTCACGCTAGTTAGTTTTAGGAGACTCTATGGCCTAGTTAGTACTGCTCTATCTATGACTTCGATTGTATAGTTGTTATTATTCGTGCTTTTCTTGTGAATAGACGAAATTCTTTTATGTGTGTGTATTTGCTTTATCACGTCTTCATTTTTTAGGATTTTTTGTTTTCTCTGCGTGCATCTGTAACTTTTAACAATTTTGCCCAAGTAGTTCTGCTGTGTTGCCTTGTCCTTTCCGGCTATAGTACAAATCACTGAATAATGCTGTTTTATTGCCCCTATGCATTTTCATTGCTATCCGAGTGGCTACAAAACTTCAACGACGTAATCTATGCGGCTATTCTTAGATTTCATTATTTGGCTCGGCGGAATTCTTTCGCGTGCTAGAATTCAATTTTCGGCACACTAAATATTCACATGTTAGTGCCACTGTGTAAATAAAGAATAAACATCGTTATTGCCAATTTTTCATTTTGAACTTTCGTGCAAAACAAGCTAACATGTGAGCTTACACTAAGACATACTCTTCAAGCTGAGTCATATAGCTTGCCACAGACCACAAATAATTTTATATACGTAATAGCTGTGCGAGCCTCTATGTATACATTATTTAGCAAGCTTTCTGTGAGCAAATTTGCTTATTAAGGTCGAAGCCCCAACATTTTTTGATAAAAGCAGAATTTGACCATTGCCTTCAGCGGCCTCTACATGAGTGATGAGAAAAGTTGCGTCACCACACATCACCATAACGTCACATATAGCCAACTTTAGTGGCACCACATCTGTTATCGCAAGTCATTTTTACTTTGCGCTGCCTTTGTGATTAGGGGGCTTATTGCGGAGGAAGCGCGTATTCAGGTGACAGGCTTGAAACTTGCCATGCCTCCTTCCTGGAGGAAGCCCAAGGCCAGCTTAGGTGCAGCAAGATTTAGGCGGCGGGCACGGTAAGATCAACAGATTGACTGACATAAAAACGAAGATCAATTTCATCTTCGATTACGTTTAGGCAAATGCGTGAAATATTATGCGAATATTCCCTGTGTAATTACGCATTAATCGACAAGAAAAGTTTTGCCTCATATCAATGCACACAATGATGACATTGACGTCAATATTTTTTTTCGTAAGAGAAAGACGTGGGAAAAACTAGACTTCGTTTTCGTGTTTCAGTTTCGGAGAACGCCGAGGAGTGACTGGTACCATTTATGTTCATGCGTGCAGTTTGGGCTGTAGATGACTGTACTTCGTGGTGCAACCTCGCTGAACTTAGCTTCGCAATCTTTTCTTGGGTGAACTCCGATCGCCGATCTTTTCACACGGAGATCAAAATATATCAAAGGACCTGGTAATGAAGAATTCAGAAAGAAAATGAACTCACAGCTTTTATCGGCGAAGGTTTTTGTAGTACACATGAAGCAATTTTTATGGCGTTTATATGCACTCATGCTTTTTACAGTCTTATGGTCATATCGTCGGAATGTTTTTTTTTTGTTTTCGCAACGCTGTATGTTTCGCAAGGACTTTGTGAAACAGCAGTTTTTTTTTAATGCTTTGATACTCCTTTTTGAAACGTTATGCTCAGAAACAAGAAATAGGCCGAAGGTAGTTGAAAAGCTTGAGGTACTATTTATTATATTTGCCAAAAACAGATCAGGAAGGATTCAATATGTTTGGTCAAGTTTGAGTGTGTCAATTCAATGAATATTTTAGAATGTCGAAGCTCTATGTTATATTTTATTCTTGTGCTTATATTGAAGCCCAGCACAGCCCTCTCCAGTACGCATAATTGTAGAGTAATAAATATCTTAACAAAATTAGGCGTTCGGTGGCACTGATTCAAGTAATCTTTTAGCAGCATTCGTCCATGAATATTAATTAGCGTATTTTCAAACACGCTATTTTCTACATTACTAATAATATTTAAATCTTAACGTCCAAAAACCATGATATTGTATGCAAGACATCTGAGCACATGGGCCTACAGTTTTTTGCTTCATACATTTTGTTAAAACAATGTTACAAAGGCAATTTAAGGAAAAGCCGGCGTCATAATCAATGTGATCACCAATGAGGTGCAATCGATTTCGAAATGTACTTTCGCTCGTGCCCATTTCTTTTTTTAACATTTTCAGATAACATGATCATAGTGCACTCGCTCATTCCTTGTTTAGAAACCTAGACGCGGTGGTCTATTGGCTAAGTTACTCGGCGGCTGCATTTTCGATTGAGGCGAAAATGCTTTAGGCCTGGTTTCCCAGATTTTGTGTCCCGCCAGAGAATGCCAGGTGGTCAAAATTTTCAGTGCCCTCCCCTATGGCGTCTCATAATTATATGGTGGTTTTGAGGCAATAAACCCGGCATATTAGTAATTACTCGTTCACAATTGCATTCACACATGATTATATTGCAGCCCTTGCTACTGCGTAACATTTTGTTCACTTCTAATTTAGTTTACCAAAAACATTTGCTTGACTAATTTTGAGCAATATTTAGGATTGACTTGGAGTATGCGCTAATTATTGCTTGTAATCCCTTGACATACTTTTGGCGGGTTTTTTCAAATTGCTGCCCGACGTAATTTTCATTTGCTTGATATGTGTTCAACGAAACATTGAAAATTAGGTTAATGGTACAAACCTAAACGAATACATACCAGGATATCTGATTCGGACTTTGACAACAGCGCATGAGCTGGTTGGGGCCTCGTAAAGCAATATTTCTTCAAATGCTGTTCATAAATAAATAAATGTTATTTAAATCCTTGTCAAGGAAACTTCTATAACGCTAGGAAATTACATTCACTGCGAGTGCATGTATCTGTGAATGCTTGTTATAGAGTAAAACAACGCACAAAACTCAATAAGAACACCCAATAAGAAGACAGCACTCAATAAGAAGAATTCATGCAGTCACAGGAATGTTCACATGCTGATGTTTCAATGTGAACTTCAAACTTAAAACTTTTTCCTGCATAATCTCTTCCATATTTACCTTATGATGATGAAATAGTGATAATATATTTGTGAAAGAATAACTTATAAGAACGTTATTAACGTAAATTTATGTATTTTTCACATTTATTTGAATTACACGGCGCTTTTTATTGCAGCTGTATGTTCCAATACTGATGGTTCTAAACATGCCTGCCAGCATTAACGAGGTAAAGATACGTTCGTAATAAATTTACCTTCGGTATACCCACGACTATAGTGACTGTGAACGAGTACCAAAACATCAATTTTTCGATGTAAGCATCCGGATATCCTGCGTAACAAATGCCGAGAAAATGCATGAATATCTTATAGCACCGCCCTGCATCGCCTTGTTGCAGGTGCTCCAAAGCCACAGTTAGGTGTCTTGTCTGCGTTTCAAGTACTGTAGGAGCCACACACAGTTATAGAAGAATACGACGTGTTACGTCGTGGCAATGCGCATGGCCCACGTTCCCACTTCACAAGGGTCATTCGGTGGGCGACTCAGGTGGAACGCCATGAATAACGGATGCTGCCACCTACGCTGACCGACTGATGCTGCCTCGACATGACTGCCACCTCGATGTCCCGAGTCACTCGATCAACCATGTTGTATTAGCCACTGCGGTTATCAGTAAAATGATTGCTTATTATGGCTTAGAACCTTCGTGGCTCTTGCTGTAATTATGGGCAAACGTAGCGGGTCCATACCCACTGTACTTACGATGCGCTCACTCATCAGCTGCTGAAAACTTGGATCATCGCAAAAACTGTTTGCCTGTAACGTTCACTTCGCTTGTTTGAATGGCATCTCACGTCCTTCGTCATGTTGCTACATGCATGTAGACATTTTGTGGGACGATATGCGTGCGTGCCTGACGAACAGGACGAAGAGTTGGCTCTGTTCGGTCACTGGTCAGCTGGTCATGCCGCCTTCGTGATAGGTGATGATGGCGGGCGCCTCAGTGATGTTGGTCTTTCGTACGAGGACCTGTCTAAAAACTTTGGCACCAACCTAGCCTAGATCGACTTGGAGACCTTCAGGTCCGAAAACATTCACGCCGTCCTCACACTTTCTGCCCTGTACTCAGGGAACTTCCAGTCAGCCAGCTCAGAACAGCTGTGTGCCTCGATGTCCGGCTCGTTTCAGGAAGCCCTGCTCCTGGATCCGTCGTCTGTACACGCAAAAACGGAGAGCATCTCAGGGCACGACGAGGATTTTGGCGAGATGTCCATCTGCTAGGAAGAGCCGTTCTTCTCACCCGTCAAAAAGTGTGGGCCCCCGTTGACGAGTGGACAGGTATTCGTTCCTATTTTAGAAAGTTTGTGAAAGATTTCGCAATGGTTTCTCGACCACTCACTGTCTATTTGAAGAAAGACGTGACTCTTACGTAGGGTTCCGCTCAAGCTGCTGCTTTTTCTCACCTCATTACACTCCGTACGATACCACCCATATTGGCCCGCTTTGACTCATCCGCTCTGACAGAAGTCCCAACCAATGCTACGGGGGTATCGGAGCCATCCTAGCCCAAAGCCAGTGGGGACACGACTGAGTTATCACCTACGCTATCCTTCTTCTCACAGCTGCAGAGCGCAACTATTCCATTCCAGTGAATGCCTTGCTCTTTCTTGTTTGGTCAGTCACGAAGTTCCGCCCATATTTATATTGCACGAGTTTCTCGGTAGTAACGTACCACCATGCGCTATGCTGGCTTTCGTCACTGGAGGATCCTACTCGCTGGCTTCGACACTGGGCTTTGCGACTGAGATAATATAGCTCGTCACGTGCAAGTCGGGATGGCGACATCAGGACACAGACTGCCTGCCCCGCTGACCGGTTGATGACTGGTCGGTGACGAGCAATGCTATGATGCGTCCTTGTGTGCTATACTCGAACGTCTCGAATCGCCATTTTCTGACAGGTCCCATTGCTTAATTGGCCTCCACGAAGGTATGAAATAACCCCAGAACTTCTACCCAGTTGGACCACCCCAGCTCCTCCTCATTCCAAAACACCTTCGCTCGGCAGCTCTCCACGAACTTCATGACCTTCGAATCACCGGTCACCTTGGTGTGTCACGCATTATGACCGGATTCGCTGACGCTTCTTTTGGCCAGGGCTTTCACGCTCAGTCAGAAGATACGTTGCGCCCTGTGAGAAATGGCAGCGCCGCAAAACACCGTTGACGCTTCCCGCCAGACACCTTCAACTACTTCGCGTTTCGGCAGCAACTTTCTTCCGCGTTGGCTTGAACCCCCTGGGCTCTTTTCTCTTGTCTTTTTCTGGTAACAGGAGAATAGCTGTAGCCACAGACTACGCCACGCGCTACACCATCACGCGAGCGCTTCCAGCGAGGTGCGCCACAGATGTCACCGACTTCCTCATACACGACGTGATTTTGCAACATGAAGCTCAATGGCAGCATCTTACAGATCGTGTCTGCACCTTTCTATGAAAAATTATGGCTGATATCCTACAGTCATGTGAAACGAGGCACAAGCTCCCTACGTCATACCACCCCGCAGACAGATGGACTCGCAGATTGTCTGAATCGAACACTGTCAAACATGCTTGCGAAGTATGTCTTCCAACCACTCTGACCTTGCCTTGCCATACGTGATTTTTGCATACAATTCTTCTCGCCAAGACACTGCCGCTTACTCTCCATTTTTTTTCTGTTGTTCAGCCGAGAACCTACACTACCCCTAGATACAGTCATCCACTCTACCATAACACCGACCAACGAATATGTCCTTGACACTATGACTCGGGCTGCCAATTCACGTGAATTCGCCCGCGCTCGCCTTCTGGCCTCTTAAAAAAATCAATGGCGTTTCTACAATCAAAGGCACCACAACATGCACTTTTTACCCAGTTCATTGGCCCTGCTGTGGTCGCCAACCCGTCAAGTCGGCTAGTCGTAAAACCTTTTTTTCTCGCTACACAGTTCCATACCGAGTCCTTCGGGAGGTTACTCCTGTGAGATACAAAATCGGCCCTGCTGACTGATCACCTTCAGCTGCCCCAAAGACCACCGATATCGTACACGTGGCACACTTGAAGCGTTACCACACCCCACTGACGTCGACATCTAGATGCGCCAAGACGGGCCTTCATCCACCGGAGATTACGCTACATGGATGTTGACATTTTGTGGGATGATGTGCATGTGTACCTGACAAAAAAGAGAAAGGGTTGTTTCCGCTCGCTGGCTGGTCAACTAGTCACGCTACTGCTGCTGATTTGAAATAAATTTCATCCATAGTCTTGTCGATATGGCATCTCTTTTGTCCGCAAAACTGTGTTTGAAGCTTCCCAAAACAGAACTTAACCAACGGAACGGGCTTAGAAACCGAACACTTGCCAAACGCTTCAGAAAAGCAGTGTGCCATAACGCAGAAACGAAAACAAAAGCCTGAATGCTACAGTCGGTGGTCGAGAGCGAGCTACTAAGCCATTATGAGTGTGTCAAGGCCATAGAAGAGTCATGAGAAGAATTTTTTTTCGTACAAGCAGCCCTAATAACTGATAGAAAGCAGCTGATTCCAGGAGAAATCGACACAGAACGTTCTCCTAAGGGCAGCTCCACTTGATTGCGTGAAGCACTTGGCGTATTTGGTCAGTGGACCGAGAGAATGAATAAGGCTGAGTGAAAAGGGCAAGGACGTCAACCGAAAGAAAATTTCCGGCTTGTGGAAATTCATTTATAAAATTACCCACTAATGTTCTAACACCTCGAGTAGGACAGACTTGCCGGCAGTGTCTAGTAGCCTTCACGTAGCGGGCGCAAGCGCGTAAAATGACACTTGAGCCTCCATGATGACGCCACACGCAAGAGGCTTGGCATTCGAAGATTCTAGGTGGAGTAGCTTCTGATGCGGGCACAGAAGAAACCTTGGTGGATTGGTCAACCAAAAATAATCAGAAAAACTGTGTTTCCCAAACAGAATTATGAGGGTTTACCGACCACTATTGCCAGCTCCATTACAAAACACGTCACATTGGTTTATGGTGGCTCCTGTGATTTCGATATATCACAATGAAATTCGTGGATGGCTGCGTCATAGCACTCTATCTAGACTTTGTTGTTATAACGGTGTGCATTCATTTTCGCGCTTCCATTTTTTATATCACTGGAGAAAATTTGCCTCCTGTTCTTCCGATAGGCCCACTTCTTCCAGTCAAAATCCTCTTGGCGCGTGTCCAGAGTACGTTGTGCTCACATAGCGTTTGCGCGACCCGAGCACAAACGTACATTTAGGTGACTGAGCGCGAGCACGCATTGCACAATTTCGATAACATCGTGTCTCCCCTCTGATCCCTTCATGGGTGGCCAAGTGATAGACGCCCTTGTGAAAAGGCCTACGCTGTCACGCTATCGAAACTCACAGTATGAAAGAGAGGCACACACTTCGAAATTCGCAAACATTTTTCGCATTATGAAGCGGAGAACGTTGCAACATATAGAATGAAGCTCTCGGCAAAGACGTGGTGATGGTCGCTAATGTGAGTGAATTCTCGTACCAAGAATTGTCTCAACGCATACTGAGAAAATTACTCTTCTGAACTTTCATTCGTACGGCAATTACTACTATAAACAAAAGCTTTAAGTTGAATGTTGTAAAGTATTGCTATGAATAAATAATATATGAACCACAAGTTTTGTCATTATGAGCTTGGGATCTGTCACATATACGTTCTGCATCATCTATTGATGTGTCGCCTTCGACACGCTACTCCCTGACAAGTCAACGCAGGGTCTAACAATCCTTGACTTCCCAGATCCATTTAGTCAGAGCATATACCTGTTTTTAACAGATATAGTGAATATTCTGTCACGTATTTCTAACTTCGTAAGCAGAACTTCACCAACGGTTTAAGAGGTATACATATTTCTAGGATACCTCCCGGATAGATGGTCATGCGGTCTCGCAGCAGCTTGAAGAACTCTCCCTGAAGCTTTCGAGTTTGCCTGTAAATAAAAAAAAAGGTTTCGTGCTTCAGAATAAAAAACTCAATTGAATGAAAAAGCCCAATGTCTCTTACCTTTTCTTGTGCACTATCATGGATCTATTGAACCTAATATATCTATTGTTTATAAAAATCATAACGTCCACTTTGCAGAGAATGTCTTTTGTGTAAGTTGTTCTGTATGTCCATATTTGTAACGATGTATTAACAAACTGAAAGGAGAGTACACTTAACATTAAAGACCTGTCACTGACTCAGATTGCTGTGTCTTATGCGAAGAAGGAAGGGAAGTGCACTGAAGAGATCTCCCAACAATGGGAAGGCGTTATCACTAAGCACCAAAGCATGATAACTTGACACATCACTAACAAAACTGAACTAGCAAGTATTTCAAAATGAACCAGCATGCGTAAGATTTTAGATATAAGAAGGTACAGTATGGGAAGAATAGAACACGCTCAAAAGAACGTACGAAGGTCAAAAGTGCGGTGAAGAGACAATCGGGTAAATGCGATAACCAGATATGTTCTCTAGGAAATGAGGAATTCATGAATAAATAGAACCTTTATTCTGAAGAAAAGGGTGGCTCTAGGCTGTATTTGGAAAATTTGGGAGGAAGACATATTTAGGTGCACAGCGCGAGGATATGAAGATAACACCAGTTTGCGTTAATGCGTTGCAGTATACATTCTAAGAGTCACTATGTCCATGCCAATCTGGCTAAGATAGTTTTCGTAGCCGAGAAACTCTACAATACCATTGTGCAGTGCAACCAAGGGCAACCAAGGTGACAATGGCGGAACTGGTAGTATAAAATGATGAAAGTTCCTATCATAAACAACCAAATAAACAAGGAAAGCTTTAAATAGGGGTAGAGCTGGTGGTGAACATAATGTGAAGGCGGATGTGTATATATAAGCAGACAGATTTTTCTCTGAAAGTTGACTGCGAGGTTTACGAAGTTCCTCTTCACTGTTAGCCTACTAAAAAATTTTGAAAAATGCTATCATTGTGATGCAATGAAAGGAGACCTCAGGGACATGAAAAAGGCCTGGCAAATCAACTGGCTGTTCATCGTGTAGAGGTTTTTTACGGAGGTACCTAGTTTCTAATTTAGGTATAAAAAACTTGCCAAACCATGTTGGTCTACTGGTTAAGGTACTCGGTGGTGTTGGTGATGAAAAACTTCATTTAAAAAGTGGCTGCTCAACCGCAGGTTACGGAATTGAATCCCGGCTGCGGAGGGTGTTTTGGATGGAGGCGAAAATAAGGCCCATGCGCTAAGATTTGGGTGCTGTTTAAAGAACCAAAGGTGGTCGAAATTTCCGGAGCCCTCCACTATAACGTCTCTTATATTCGCATGATGGTCTTGAAATGTTAAACCCCACATACTATACAATCGATTCTTGAAACAAATATTAGATTTCAGCGCCTGGAGCTATGCATCGTCAGTTCGACAAGCTAGTATTTTTACAAGAGCATCTCCTAAACATACTTTTACGACAACGATCCAACTTCCTAAATATCTCTTTTTTTATTGATTCAAGCTCACATTTTTTATAATTGCATTCTGAAATTGATTCCGGGGAAATCTCTCTAATACTTTTACTGAATTTCTTCAAAGTAACGACGCTCACCCACTGCTTTTTCTTGGGTACGCAGCTTTTCTTTATCAGAATAGCTTGCCCTCCAAGCCACAGGCTCCAGTGAATTTATTTTATTATGGTGTACACAGCCATTCCGAGATTTTACGAAGTTGTATTTGGTATGGCCAGCGACATATGTGCGCACAATGCATATTTTTTACACAATGCGAGCGATTCTTTTTGATTATCTTCTTGTCACTTACACACAGCTTGCAGAAAAAGAAGCCATTCATCCTACACTAAAATAGAGATGACCTTTTGTCTACAATAGAGCTTTGGGTAACCACGTGTGGCCTAACAAGGGTATGAATAGGGTAGTGATGGTGAAGAAAAAGCACAAGGTACGGCAAAGTATAGCTGTTTAATAGTATTGCGGTAAAGTGACAAAAGAAAATGAGGGCAATGAGAGAGCTGAACCTATAGTATCGTATCTAATAGTGTAGCGAAAGAAAGTAAAACAGAGGTGAATGTGATGAAGGCATGAAGAAGAGGAGCAAAGGCTGCCACTGATTCACAAATAAAAGTAAAATTTGTCGCCATGTATTCCGATTATGCTGCGCGTTTGAAACGTCACTACACGTTCTGCCATGAATTCCTGTGTCGCTCAAGTTGGTGATTTATTCCTTCAGCGTTCACCTTGTGTCCTACTGCACGCAGTGCGCATGTATTTGTAGAACGGTTGCCCACTGTTTTCAGATGCACTTACCGAAAAAATCAAAGGTTTAGTTTAACGCTAGGCAACGCAAAAATGCAAGGATAAAATAAGTCTGAGACAGCCACTTATTTCTACAAGAGAATCATGGAGGCAACCTTATTATCGAAATGCTGAAGGTCACCACCACAACTAAACAAAAAACTCAGCAGATCCGTGTCATACCGGAAGTCTACGTCATGCGAAGCAGTAGGCTCATAGCACCATGCCACCATTTTATTCATTTGAGTAAAGCGTTGAAAGTTCTACCGCCTTCTTTTTCCATTTTGAGTTGTTATAGATACATCGTTGGCAGGCCCCTAGCAAGAATTTGTTTTTTGTGGGTGTTCGTGTGCCCACACTGAATGCCTTGGCTGTTTGAAAAGCAAAAGCATAGGAGGAACGGTAGGCACCTAGGACTCTCCCCCTCCCCTCCAAAAGAATACAGGAAGAATCGTACTTTTTTTGGATAAGTCGATTATATATATCGCAAACAGGTATCCATAGTCCGCCGCATTGACTTTTATTACGCCATAGCACAGCTGCAAGTTTCATTCAAATGATTTGCACGCTACGGTGTCATGATGTGCAAACCATATATAAGAAGATGTTTCACTGTATTTCACTTATCTGTGCAAAGGTGCATAATAGCTTGGAGAATAACAAGACTTTAATGTAATCGAAACAATATTTCAATAGTGAAAACCGCATCCACAGTTCAGATCGACGAAATATGACGCCCTTATGAAGTTGTTCTCGTACACTGTTTCTAGAACTGGCATAGCTTTGTGGTAGAATACTTGCCTGCCACGCAGAATGCCTAGATTCAGTCATAGCTTTAGACAAAATTTTCAATGCTTCCGCACCCTTATTATAACCCCGACCGACACCACTGCCGAGCTCTGCCCATATTTTTTTGACACAAGCTCCGTAATATAGCCCAAGTTTGACGGGATACCCTCTGGCAAGGGACATACTTATCTGCAAATAAACTAGTACTCGTCAAAGCTGCAACAAACACCCTTTTTGTTGCAGATTTGGTGGGTGTTAGTTCAATTGCATAAAAATAAAAAGTTCCGTAATGCGATCACGCATAGAGCTTTGAAGTTACGTGATGGTCGTTCTAGGTTTTAGACGAACAGTTAATCTCCCGTGGCTGATACCCCACATTCTATGCACGGCCTAAAGTCTCCCATTCATAGAGCGACGCTAAATATATAGATATACAGAGTATTTCAAGAAATATAGTCAGTATTCTTTAAAAACCACAGAAAGGAGGTATCTGGGTGCTACTTCTGGTATATATATATATATATATATATATTATATATATATATATATATATATATATATATAACCACAAGAAGCCCCCAGATACCTCCTTTCTGTGGTTTTTAAAGAATATATATATATTCGGTGCCTCGGTACCCAAATCGGGAGCACAGTTCGATATGCTTGTGTCCAAATTTGTTCTAGCACAATGAGGATGAGTTGCTTTCAAGAACCCTTGAAAAGTAGTGCCGTGTGTCTATTCATTCGCAAAACGAGTGAACAAAAATGACTGAATACGGCACGAGCGCTCGGCCGCGTCCTCGTGATAAGTGCACGAATTTTTCTCAGTTGTAGCGTCAATGACATCGTCTATAGTACATTCGTTTAACCGTGCACGGAGGATTTGTAGATCATATTGAAAGTCAATTAGGTCTGATATTTTGTTGCACTAAAATCTAAAGGCTTCTAAAGATCAGGAGTGCGCAAATGGGTACCAGCAAATTTTGAGACAACCACTTACTTTTTAAATTCATGCATTTTGTGCGTTTGTTTTTAAGGGCAGGAGTCAAATATTAAAGTTCTGCAGTCTTTTTTTTCATTTTTCTCACACTCCGAACCCCGCAATATATATATATATATATATATATATATATATATATATATATATATATAGATAGATAGATAGATAGGATGGCATGGTGGTTGAGTTGCCGTAGCGTTGCATATAGTCCAGTAGATCCCCCGTGAGCGGTCACAACGTGGTTTATTATGACGTTTCGGCCTAGAGCCTGGCCTTCATTAGGATTAATCCTGATGAAGGCCAGAGGCTAGGTCGAAACGTCGAAATAAACCACGTTGTGACCGCTCACGGAGGATCTACTGGACTATATATATATAAATTTTTATATATATATATATATATATATATATATATATATATATATATATATATATATATATATATATATATATATATATATATTGATACAAAGTATCACTACCAGGAAAAACAAGGGAAGCGTGGGCAGACAAGGAAGACGACGTTGCCTCCTCTGCGATCCCCCTGAGTGGGTAAGAGCCATGGCGGTGATCATCACCATTATACTGTGATCACGGACTCAGGGCCCATTAAAACCCCCCCATTAAGTTACCTTAATTTGCGTAACAATTTGGTGGAAGGTGCTGGGTAGGACGAACTCATAAAAGGGAGCTTCACTACCAGGACTTCGTCGCAGCCGTCGCCTCGCCGGACTTCCATCTTCGCCGATCGTAATGGTCCAAGAGCAGCCATCCAACGCTTGGGTTCCGTGCCGTACTACAGAGTGCCACCAAACTTCGGCGGGACCTCAGGAAAAGCAGTCGACGTGTGGCTCAAGAACTACAAGCGGGTGAGCAGAAGCAATGGCTGGGACTCGAACGAACAGCTCAATCATGTCGTATTCTCGTTAACTGACACCGCCCTTATGTGGTACGAGAACCACGAGGACATTTTCACGACTTGGGAACGTTTTGTTGAAGAAGTGCAGAAGTGCTTCGGTGATTCGGACGCAAAGAAGAAACGCGCAGAGCAGACATTGTCTCAGAGGACACAGCTTCCAGCAGAAACATGTACGACATACATTGAAGAAATATTGAAGCTGTGCAAGATCGTGAATGGGAGGATGTCTGAAGAAGGCAAGGTTGGACACGTTCTCAAGGGTATAGCCGAAGACGTGTACAATTTCTTAATTGGGAAAGACTGCTTGAACTCCGTGTCTGACGTGATGAAGCACTGTCGTACATTTGAATCCCTCAAGATGCGACGAATTTCTTCGAAATTCGGCCGCCTGTCCAACGTCCCCACTGTGGCTAGTGTTGAAACAGTGCCGCCTAACGACCTAGCTTTGACCATACGGCAGATCGTTAGAGAAGAGCTGCTTCGATGTCAGCAGAGCTATCATCGCCCCAGCGACTTTCAGGATGTGTACGTAAGCGAACCAGAACGTGTGCGGACTCTTGTTTCTGTTCCACCATGGCAACCATCGATCAACGCAACAGACGCTTATGAATATCAAGGCACACGGCAGGCTGGATTTCCCCGTCAACCACCTCCCAACTACGAATGAAGTTTTCGCCCACCTGTTTACCCGAAATCGCCTCCCTACAGGGGCCCCGAAGGACGGTACCACTATCCCATGCCTTCCGAGAGGAGTCGTTACTCTGAGCAACAACGTGCCCCTCGACCAAGTCCGGTATGCAACAACTGTGGTGTCCCGGGTCACATCGCACGTTTTTGTGACCACCGCCCATATCAGCGACAGTCTTGGCACATGTCTCACTAACCTTTCGATCATCCGCTCTCCACGTCACAGGAACCACGCGCACCTACCGGATCACGCTACCCCTCGCCGGCCTCTGATCGAAGTTTGGCACCACCACCAGCTCCCCGTGCTCCACGATCACCATCGCCACGGCGACGCGCACGTACACCGCCACCGGAAAACTAGTCGGTGCGGCCATTGGGGGTGAGGCCGCGAGATCACAGGTGCTATCTACAGGTATACCCCTGTCAGCGTTTATGTAGAAGAACAAAGTTCATGTAGTTGTCGATGAAGTGGCTACTATGGCACTTGTGGATACAGGCGCGACAGTCTCGGTGATGAGTGTAAATTTTAAAAACCTGCTGGGACCAAAAGTGATGTTTTGCCTGAACCGTGAGGTGACATTTCGTGGTGTAAGTGGTGACGTGTTGTATCCGGTGGGATATTGTACTGTGGACGTCTCGCTCTGTGGCAAGGTGTTTTGCACAGAGTTTGCGGTTATTCCGCGGTCTACACATGACGTTATCTTGGGTATTGACTTCTTGTGTGAGTGTGGGGCAACTGTAGACTGCAGAAGTGGGCATCTTTCTATACACGGTACTTTCCCAACGGCGCTCTTGGAAAATTCCCGTCTGGAGGAATGCATCTTTTTCGTCTCCGTGGACACAGTCGTTCCTGCATTTTCTGCTGTGTGTGTTCCCGTGACGTGTTCTAGCAACAACTGTGGCACGTTTGACGCCACGCTCGAACCGATTCCCTTGGCATGCCTGAAAAAGAACATTCTCATTCTCCATTGCATAGTGCCAGTCGTTGATAGACGCGCATGTGTGTGGACAATGAACAGTTCCATGGAGCCTGCAATTCTGCCAGGCGGCATAAAACTTGCAGTATTTAGACCCGAATCATGTACGACTCTGGTTGCGCTTCTTGATGCTACAAGCCAAAATGAACATCTAGGCTTAGAAGGTTCAGAAGATGCCCAATTGCTACAAATGGTCAGCAAGTCACTTGACCAAAGCGAACGCCATACACTGTTCGACGTTCTATCCAAGCACTCGAAAGTGTTCGATTTTTCTAAAAATAGCCAAAGGCCCTTAATCCCAGCGTCCCGGATACGTCATCAGATCCACACCGAGTCGGCGCCTCCCGTTAGGCAGAAACCTTATCGAGTGGCACCATCGGAGCGCAAGATCATCAACGAGCAAGTCCAAGAAATGCTGGAAAAGGGAATAATACAGGAATCGGCAAGTCCGTGGGCTGCACCTGTCATTCTAGTGAGGAAAAAGGATGGTACGTGAAGATTTTGCGTTGACTACCGCCAACTGAATTCTGTTACCAAGAAAGACGTTTATTCACTGCCACGCACCGATGACGCTCTAGACTGCCTGCATTCCGCGTCCTACTTTTCATCTGTCGACCTGAGATCAGGTTACTGGCAAATTCTGATGCACGCAGCTGACAAAGAAAAGACGGCATTCGTTACGACCGACGGACTTTACGAGTTCAACGTTATGCCATTCGGATTATGCAATGCTCCTGCGACATTCGAAAGATTTATGGACTCTATATTGCGTGGTTTAAAATGGCATATATGCATGTGTTATCTTGATGATGTCGTAATTTTTGGACGTACGTTTGAGGAGCACAACACTCGCCTAGACCTCGTGCTAAGCTGCATTGAAAAAGCTGGCCTTGTATTGAATTCGAAAAAGTGCCACTTTGGCGAGCGACAGACATTGGTGTTAGGACATCTCATCGACAAAGATGGCATTAGACCTGACCCACAAAAGACCGCGGCCGTGGAATCGTTCGAGCGTCCTAAATCTGTGAAACAACTGCGTAGCTTCATCGGGCTCTTCTCGTATTTCCGCCGGTTCGTACCCAAGTTTTCACATGTGGTTCACCCCCTGACGAGCCTTCTACGCAAGAACAGCCTGTTTCAGTGGACCTCCGAGTGTGATGCCGCTTTTCGCAAGCTGAAGTGTTTGTTAACTTCGCAGCCAATACTTCGGCACTTCAATCCTTCGTCGCCCACGGAAATTCACACAGATGCAAGTGGCATCGGTATCGGTGCCGTTCTCGTTCAGCGTTCTGACAAGAAGGAACACGTTGTGGCGTACGCAAGTCGTTCTTTGAGCAAGCCTGAACGCAACTACACAGTGACCGAACAGCCTAGCGGTAGTCTTTGCCGTGCAACGGTTTCGCTCATACATCTATGGTCGCCCGTTCACTATTGTCACAGATCACCATTACCTGTGTTGGCTGATCAACCTTCGTGACCCATCCGGCCGCCTCGCACGATGGGCCATTCGTTTGCAAGAACATGTCTTCACCATCTCATACAAGACTGGCCGTCTACACGCTGATGCGGATTGCCTCTCTAGAATGCCGCTACCATCGACAGATTGTGAAGCCGATAACTTTGACCACCTTATCGCTTCTCTGTCGACTGGCTTTCCTGATGCCGTGACTTTCGCCGCTGAGCAGCGTAATGACCCAAGCTTAAAAGCTCTCTTCCCTGGAGCGAGAAATTCATTAGGCGAAGGCCGATTCTGCGTCCGAAATGGTCTTCTTTACCAAAGAAACTTGTCCACGACGGGCGCCCGCTTTCTGCTGGTCGTTCCAAACGTCTGTTCTGCGTCTCAAGCATGATGACCCCACCTCTGGCCATCTAGGCACCGCACGAACACTTAGTCGCACGAAAGAGCGGTTCTATTAGCTGAAAATGAGCAAAACAATGCAGAACTACGTGGCCAGATGTACGCAGTGCCAGAGCCACAAGCGGCCCTCCTCGTGTCCAGTTGGTCACCTGCAAACGGTAAAGCCTCCCGGTTCCCCTTTTGAAAAGGTTGGCATTCATCTGATGGGACCATTTCCACGCTCCTCAAAAGGTAACCGGTGGATAATTGTATGCGCCGACTACCTGACGCGGTACTGCGAGATGGCTGCCTTATGCTCCGCCACGGCTGTCCAGGTTTCGGAGTTCCTGTTGCATTCAGTCATCCTCCGACACGGACCTCCTCACGTGATAATAAGTGACCGTGGACGACAATTTACCGCTGATATTGTCGAATCATTACTTCGTTTGTGTGCCTCCAAGTTCCGACACTCAACTGCGTATCATCCGCAAACTAACGGTCTCACCGAGCGCACAAATCAAACGTTGATCAACATGTTGTCAATGTACGTCGCCTCTGACCACAAAAACTGGAATGAAGTATTACCATTCGTCACGTACGCCTTCAACACGTCGAAACACGAAACGACAGGCTATAGCCCTTTCTATCTGCTCTACGCTCGCTCACCTCGACATACGCTGGACACTATCTTTCCTTTTGTCATCCATGACGATTTAACAATTGCGGAAACCTTGTGTCGTGCGGAAGAGACCCGTCGACTTGCCTGCTTACGTACACTGGCAGCGCAAGAGTCATCCAAAACTCGCTACGACAGTCAACACAGGCATGTAACCTATGCCCCCGGTGATCTAGTGTGGGTGTGGACCCCAATACGCAGACGTGGCTTGAGCCAAAAGCTACTGGCACACTATGCCGGCCCTTTTGTGATACTCCGTCGTGTCAGCGAGGTCAACTATGAAATCGCACGTGTCACCACTAGTGGCCGACGTTCATGCAAGACGGAGGTGACGCATGTTGCCCGCCTGAAGCCGTTTTCACGAAGGATGCAAGAATTACTCGCCCAGAGGGCTTCGTCTGAGAGAGGAGGAATGATACAAAGTATCACTACCAGGAAAAACAAGGGTAGCGTGGGCAGAGAAGGAAGACGACGTTGCCTCCACTGCGATCCCCCTGAGTGGGTACGAGCCATGGCGGTGATCATCATCATTATACTGTGATCGCGGACTCAGGGCCCACTAAAACCCCCCCATTAAGTTACCTCAATTTGTGTAACAATATATATATATATATATATATATATATATATATATATATATATATATATATATATATATATATATATATATTACAGTTGGTAATTTTTTCATCCACTTTTCTTTCTTCTTATTTACATTCCATTAATGTTAATAACTTCCCCTGTACATTCCTTGGCATTACTGTCTGTTATATCTCATTATTATTGTGTTAAAAAACACGGAAAAAACGAGCCCTTAGGTATACACTTCTTTCCCTTATATATATATATATATATATATATATATATATATATATATATATATATATATATATATATATATATATATATATATATATATATATATATATATATATATTTAATAAAGTGGCTGGGTGAATAGCCGTCCTGGTAGCTCAAGTGGTAGAGCATCCAACGCGTTATTTGAAGGTCACAAGTGCGGTTCCTGGTCACGGCAGGTTATCTTTTTACCCACTTTTCTTTTTTCATATTTACTTTACAATTCAGTCTTATACCTTCTCCTATACTTTGTTTAGCGTTATTGTCTGTTACTTCTCATTATTATTGTATCAAAACACGAAAAAGCAAGCCCTAAACTATACACTTCATTCTCTTGTTAACGAGGGTCTCGTACTGGCAGACTCGGTGCATTTCGGTTGTATACGAGAGACCATTGGTCAGATGCTGGCTCGTAATAAGTTCACGTGCTGCGTGATGGCATACATGCTCATAAATAGTGTGCCACACTCACCTGAATGGCTACAGGTGGCGCTGACTGACCCTCCCACGTTTGAATTCACTTATATATGCTAAATAAATTGGCTCGGAGAATAGCTGCCATGGTAGCTCAGGGGTAGAGCATCGAACGTGTTATTCGAGGGTCGCAGGTTAGGTTCCTGCCTACGGCGAGTAATCGTTTCAGCCACTTTTCCTTCTTCACAATTACATTAAATTCGCTTTAATCACTTTCCCTTTACTTTCCTTGACATTCTCGTTTGTTAGATCTCATGAATAATGCGTTTTGCATACACAGCATACACTTTGTTCCCATATATATATATATATATATATATATATATACATATATATATATATATATATATATATATATATATATGTATATATTTATATATATATATATATATATATATATATATATATATATATATATATATATATATATATATATATATATATATATATATATATATATTCATTCTACGTCAAGTAACCCAGACTTGGCACTCGACCATCACAGATTCTCTCGATGAAGTTACACCCTTTTTGTATACATCATGGTGTATTGCAGCCAAACAATTTTGCTCGAAGAAGTCTCCAAGATCGTGGCGTCCCCTCTCAGATCGTTTACTTTTCCAAAATATGCACTCTAGAAAAATGCATATAAAATTCATATTTGTTTGCAGAAATTCAGAACAGTGCTGGAGCTACTGTGTCTTTCGTGTCCTTCTTGTCTCTGTGTCGTCGTTTTGTTCGCGCGCTATAACTATCGTCATCGCCTACTAAAGAGGTTTCGTTGAGTTGTTTTGTACGAAAGAGGTTTTGTTTATGATACTTCCAAAGCATTCATAAATTCTTGCGTTTACCTAGCACCTAAGCGTTTTCAAAACCCACACAAGTGTTCAGAGTTCGCCATTTGTGTATGCTTGCTGGAATTCTCTCTAAGAAATGTTAATATTATTCTGGTTTCAGGAAAGCTGACTTTAGGACAAAGATGTTTAGGGGCAAAATGGACTTTAAATCTTCCCGAAAAAATTGAAAATAGCCAAATTATGCGACTTTTCGAACATTCAACCACATTTTACTTACTGATGCGTTTCAAGAAAAAATTCTCGCGATGCGGTGCTCGTTTTGCCACTCTATGGTTAAGCAATTAAGAAAGTCTAATCAAAATACTTTTTGTTTTAAGAAAGAAAATAATTTTTGAAGCCGGCCTACAGGACACCGCTTGCGTTCTTTTGCTGCCACTTCCCCGCAAAGCCTATGGTCGTTCCTTCGGCTAACGCTCATCACAGGAAGCGACTAGGTACCAGATGAATGTAAGCGGCTTGTGATTGCTCGACAGTCGTGTCGCTTCGATGTCTAGGCCACGAGTATTGAGTTTGCTTTACGATGTGAGCTTGCTTCGCGTGCCCGATTGGAAGCGCAGAAGCAGCGCAGTAGCTTTCAGTATCGTTGGCACATGATGTTACAGGGCTGTCTGCACAACCAGTGCACGTAAAGAAAAGAGTAAACAATGTGCCTTATTTGTGTCAGTTTCTGTGGCCCAAATGTTCGGGGTTCTTTACTACAGTATCTCGAATATTAGTTATGTGTACGGACATAGTTATTTCTCAAAGGACATGACATTCCTTGAAGAGGACATGATCTCCTTCGGAAAGAAATTAAACTCGCTCTTTTTTGTTCTTGCCCGTTTTGCTTTACTATCTGACTCAAGTTCACAAGCTTCATAGAGAACATATTGACTCGCTAATTTTCGGTCATGGTTAGCTTTCGTCGTATGTTTTGTTCTTTTTCAAGGCGAACTGCATCTTTCCCTTGAAAGGCGAACACGAAATTCGAGAGCTCGGAATGGCATAGAAAAAAGCTCACAGCATGTCACATCGCACCACCCCACAACCCTCTAAGGAAAAATAAAAGGACCCTGTCTCCTTCAAAGTTGTGCCGATCATTTTTTTTTTTAATCATGAACTTTCAGTTTTGGTTTTGAGGGTGTCTTCGAGAGGTTAGAAAATTAGCCATAATTTTTCTACTGCTTACGGTTACAAACAATTAGTTCGCATAACGTTGCCGTACAAAAAAGTCACCTGGTAAGGCCAAATTTAAAAAACAATAGTGTTCCTAAACGTGGTATTTAAGGTAGACAGGGCTCAAGTATGACATATTCGACCTGGTACACTGTTGCTTCGTGCATCAACTTTTATTGGTTTTCATGATATTGTTACGAATAAATATAGCACCTGGTACTATATAAACTCTTTATTTAGGGCAAACTTGTGCCCGTAAACTCAAAGCTAAAAATGGTCAGCCAAAAAAATGTCTCTGCTCGCTGACTCCAACTTCGTCGGTCTCTTCCTCTGCCCCTCGAGTCTCGTGCCGGTCCCATGGCGTAGCATTGTGGCGCATGCAGGACAGCGTTCCATGGCGCGGCTTTCTTGCTACTTGCTTGACGGCTTTTACGAACGTATTGTGGTACGCGTCTTCTGCGATGGTCGAGCTGTGGCATTAGTCCCCCTCCTAGCACGCATCACCCCGATGCGTAGAGCCGGCTGACAGTTTCTAAACAATAGGACTTGTCCTTCTGTTAGACGACGTGAGTCAGTTCACTTGTTCAGTTCCTGTCGTAGTACGGTTTCATACGTACTACATATACAACTTCCGGGAGATTCCTGCGTCGTGTTGTGCATACTTGACCTTCAGGGATCACTTCGTAGTTTAATAGGCCTAGCTGACGAAGAACCCTGTAAGGGCCGAAATAGCGCCGCATAAGCTTTTCTGATAGGCCACGTGCACGTACAGGCGTCCAGACCCACACTTGGTCTCCAGGGGAGTACTGAACGTCCCTTCGTCTGTCTTAGATTGTAGCGGTGCGCGTCGACGTCCTGCTGTTGAATGATGCGGTTCCGTGCTAGTTGTCGCGCCTCTTCTGCCCTTTCTACATAATCGCTTATGTCAGGGCCCTCTTCATTCGTGCGGTTGACCGGCAGCATCGCGTCTAATGTCGTTATTACTGTCCGACCATAAACAAGTTGAAATGAGGTGAAGTGAGTTGTCTCTTGCACTGCGGTATTGTATGCAAATGTAGCATACGGTAGTATGGTATCCCAAGTCCGATGCTTGACGTCCACATACATCGCGATCATGTCAGTAAGCGTCCTGTTCAGCCTTTCAGTCAACCCGTTAGTTTGCGGATGGTATGCGGTAGTTCTTCTGTGGTCGGTGTGCGCTAGTTTCATGACAGACTGTACTAGCCTGGCAGTGAACGCAGTTCCTTTGTCAGTTATAAGAACTTTAGGTGCGCCATGTCGCAGCACTATCTTGGTGACAAAAAACTGAGCCACTTCATTTGCCGTTCCTTTTGTGAGAGATGACGTCTCGGCATACCGGGTCATGTAGTCGGTTGCCACAACTATCCAGCGCTTCCCAAACGATGACTTAGGAAATGGTCCTAGAAAATCCCTTCCGACCTGCTCAAACGGGACTTTTGGTGGCTCTATCGGTTTCAAAAGACCTGCTGGTTTTGGGGGTGGTACTTTGCGTCTTTCGCATTCTCGACATGATCTTACGTAGTGCTGTACTGAATCCATCAATTTTGGCCAGTAATATCTCCGGTGGATTCTTGCCAAAGTCCTACTAATGCCCAAGTGACCTGCCGATGGGTCATCATGACACGCTTCTAAAATTTCCGCTCGCAGTGATGATGGTATCAGCAGTAGGAACGTTTCACCGGTGTGTTGAAAGTTTCTCTTGTAGAGAACGTTGTTGCGGAGGACGTAGGAACGTTGTCCACGGACGAAAACTCGCGGTACTTCGACTTGCTGCCCCTCTAAGTATTCAATGAGCAGAAGTAATTCTGGGTCCATTCGTTGATCATGAGCCATCTCCAACACATTCACAGCTCCAAGAAATGCGGAGTCTTGTTCATGCTCAGGAGACGAGTTCTCGATTGGTGCTCGTGACAAGCAATCCGCGTCATTGTGCTTGTGGCCAGACTTGTAAACTACAGTGATGTCATATTCTTGGAGACGCAGGCTCTATCTAGCAAGTCTTCCGGAAGGGTCCTTGAGGTTCGCAAGCCAGCACAATGAATGATGGTCACTGATGGCTCGGAATGGTCTACCGTAAAAATATGGACGGAACTTACTGATGGCCCATATAACTGCGAGACATTCCTTTTCCGTAGCTGAATAATTATACTCAGCTTTCGACAGAGTGCGGATTGCATAAGCAATAACTTTTTCTTCCCCGTTCTGCCATTGAACAAGAATAGCACCGAGGCCAACGTTGCTGGCGTCCGTATGAATGTCTGTTTCGGCATCTTCGTTAAAATGAGCGAGTATGGGAGGTGACTGCAAACGCCGTCGTAACTCAGAGAAGGCGTCTTCTTGCTCTTGATTCCAGATGAATGGCACACCTTCCTTCGTAAGCCGTGTCAGTGGTTCCGCAATCTTGGAGAAATTTTCAACGAAGCGCCAATAGTAGGGAAAAAGCCCCAGGAAACGTCGCATAGCTTTCTTGTCTCTTGGCCTTAGAAAATTTTCAACCGCAGTGATCTTATCTGGATCTGGACGGACACCGTGAGAACTGACAATGTGCCCGAGGAACCGAAGCTCCCGGAACCCAAAGTGGAACTTTTCGGGTTTGATCGTAAGTGCAGCCATACGAATAGCGTCCAGTACCCTTCTCAATCTCTGTACGTGCTGCTCGAACGTAGTGGAAAAAATTACTACGTCATCCAGATAGACAAGACATGACTGCCATTTGAGGCCGGAGAGCACAGTGTCCATCATCCTCTGGAAGGTAGCGGGAGCAGAACACAAACCAAATGGGAGTACTTCGAACTCGTAGAGTCCGTCGGGTGTCACAAACGCCGTCTTTTCACGATCTCGTTCGTCGACTTCTATTTGCCAGTACCCGCTCTTTAGATCCAACGATGAAAAAAAGTGATCATTGCGCAGTTTATCCAACGTATCGTCGACTCGTGGGAGTGGGTACACGTCTCGCTTCGTGACGAGGTTGAGTTTTCTGTAATCAACACAGAACCGCATGGTGTTGTCCTTCTTCTTCACTAGTACTACCGGCGATGCCCATAGGCTTTTGGAGGGCTGTATGACATCGTCATCGAGCATCTCCTGTACTTGCTTCTTTATCGCCTCCCTTTCTTTTGGAGCTACTCGGTATGGATGCTGAAATACTGGTCTAACATGCCCTTCAATTACAATGCAGTGCTTTGCTACAGGCGTAAGTCCGACTTTCGAAGAAGAGGAAAAACACTCTGCGAATTCCTTGATCAACTCCACAACCTGGTCTTTCTGCAGAGATGAAAGCTCTTGGTCAATATCTATTTTCTCGAGGACACTGTCCACTGTTGAGGGCGTTGTAGGTAGATTTCTATGGTGCAAACATCTGATACTTCTACGTAGACATGAAGCGATGCTATGGCTGCTCCCTTCGCCACATGCTGTACCTCGTCGGTAAAGTTAGTCAATAGCACACCAGTATATCCGTTCCGCAGGTTCACTAGACCTCTCGCCACGCGTATCCCCTTTGTGAGCAGCAGTTCGATATTTCCATCAGCAAGTCCGGCATATTCACGAAAAACGTCGCTTTTCACAGAAACGCTCACGCTGCTACGTGGCGGCACTGTCACACCTTCATCCACAATACGAAGAGACGAAACAATTGGTTGCTTCGCATGACACACGGCAACAGCGTTTTCTGTAGAGAAAGAAATTTGGGATTTCTGCAATTCGATGATCGCACTGTTTGCTTGCAGAAAGTCCGTGCCCAGAATTGCCTCACGGGAACATTCAGGGAGAACAATAAAACTGCAGACGTACACATGGCCTCTATTCCCACTCTCGCTGTGCACAATCCTACGGGGCTGACTAAATGCCCGCCGGCGGTGCGTATCTGCGGTTCGGTCGAACGAGTGAGCACTTTCTTCAGCTTCTTTGCGAGCATGTTACTTATTACTGAGTAGTCTGCACCTGTGTCTATTAACGCTATGGTTTCGACGTCGTCTATTCTGACTTGTAGCTCGGATGTCACGTCACCATTACTGCGCTTGTACGTCGTTGTGTCAGTGTCGTCGTCTGATCCGGTTAGCGATGGAGGGTTTTCAGTTTTCCGAAAATCAGCAGCCCTGCCTCAATAGGTCGCTGGTTCTAGTTTTGCCGTCGCGGGCTTGGTGAACGACGCCTCAGGAAAGTAGATGATGGGTGTGTACTCGGCGACCTATTGCGCATTGGCGCAATCGACCGCGATTCACGCCGCTGAGTGTTCGGATAGGCATAGCGCGAAGATAAATCTTCTTCGATTTTGTAAGGGCGCTCACCGTTACGAGAGCAGGGTGCATTCACTGGAAAGCCACGTAGCCCGACCCGACGGTAGTGGCATGTCCGATAAAGATGACCTGCCTCCCCACAGTGGTAGCAGAGGGGCCGCCGGTCTGCCGTGCGCCATACATCCCTTTTGCGGGGTCTCGCTTCTCGCATCGGCGGGGGCGTACTGCGAGGAAAGGTCGGTGGCATAACGGGAGCTTGTGTAAAGCTCAGGCGTCTCATGTCTTGCCGTACGACTTGCGCATACGACAGCTGTGGCTGAGGTTCCGGTTGCGTGTGGTGTGGCACCTGAGGCTGCGGTTGAATAATTGCTTGCCGCACTTCTTCACGTACAACGTCCGCGATTGAGGGCATCGCTGGAGGACTTTGGGGGAGTTGCAGTTTCTGGAGCTCCTCTTTAACAATAGCCCTCACCATTTCCCGGAGGACATCAACGTTGGTGGGGAGGGTTGTTGACTCCACCCTGACTGAAGAGACGCTGAAGTCTCTGTTGTGCAGTCGCGCGCGTTGTTGTAGTGTCCTTTCCATGGTCGTTGCCTCGGACCGGAACTCCGCCACAGTTCGCGGTGGATTACGCACCAGGCCTGCAAAACTTTCTTCCTTTACTCCGCGCATTAGGTGCCGCAACTTCTTCTCCTCTGCCATGTTTTGGTCGGCTCGGCGGAAGAGCCGTGACATGTCTTCTATGTACATGGCCACGCTCTCGTCATTCCGTTGGTTCCTCGCCTGAAGAGCAGCCTCTGCCTTCTCTTTGCGGTCCGTGTTCGGATAGGTTGCGATTAGCTCTCGTCGGAAGTCGTCCCACGACAGCAAGGACGCTTCGTGGTTCTCAAACCACGTACGTGCCGAATCTTGCAGGGCGACGTAACGTAACGAAGTTTTCGGGCTTCGTCCCAACCATTCAAACGTGCAACGCGCTCGAAGCCTTCCAGCCAGTCCTCGGCGTCTTCAAAGGTCTCACCGTGGAAGACTTCTGGTGTACGTGGCGAATCCACAATGAGGTGAGATGGAGATGGCATCGACTGGGTGGCCATCGCAGTAACACTTATGCTTGAGGTCTCGACAGGTCTTGATGAGTCAATTAGGGGGCCAAACTCGGGCTGCTCACCACGTAGTCGGCGACTCGTGCGTTGGTGCACAGGTGTCAATTCTGCTGGCTCCGATCTTCTGGGATCTGGGCTTCTCTCCCTTGCCTGTGGAGGGCTTGGAAGCATATCCAGCACCTTCACCGGATTGTTACGAATAAATATAGCACCTGGTACTATATAAACTCTTTATTTAGGGTGAACTTGTGCCCGTAAACTCAAAGCTAAATATGGTCAGCCAAAAAAAATGTCTCTGCTCGCTGATTCCAACTTCGTCGGTCTCTTCCTCTGCCCCTCGAGTCTCGTGCCGGTTCCATGGTGTAGCATCGTGGCGCGTGCAGGATGGCGTTCCATGGCGCGGCTTTATTGCTACTTGCTTGACGGCTTTTACGAACGCGAATTGTGGTACGCGTCTTCTGCGATGGTCGAGCTGTGGCGATATATTTTGTCTACGAACTGTCTACAAAACAGGCATTGTAGTCACAATAATTCCTTCAGGTGCATATTATTATGCAATGTTCACAAAGTCGTCAAATTTACGTGACATGATTTCAAACACAGTCTTACATTCACAGAATGAAAATTAAGAAATGTGTTGCTGTATTAGTGTTTGAATACTGTTCATTAGGCTGTAACTTTTTAAATACTTTTAATTTATTTTGTTTATTTATTTATTTAGGTGCTCAATGCCATTTGCGGCGTTACAGACTGAAGTAGTGTTAAAAGTAAGAAAGGGCAGTCTTGAATGATGCATGATCAGGGTTGATGGCCGTGGAGCCAGGAAAGTAGAAGCACATGTGGGTATGGCAGAATGGCACATGAACTTTGATGTTGTGACCTATGCGAGCTGAAGCTTTAGGAGGTGGCGAGAGCAATGTGCGTATTTCGGGATTCCCGAAAAACAACTTCTGTAAAAGACATAAGCGGGCCTCCTTCTTTCTGTTAGGGTAGGCACGTCGAGAAAACCTTTTATGAATTTGATACTAGCAGTGTGGGAATAATTAGCAAAAATAAAACGAGCTGAATGATCCAGTACAGATTCTAGAACGTTAAATAGTGTACATGAATGAGAATCCCAGATTAATGAGGCGTACTCAAGTTTGCATCGCACTAGAGTTTTACAAACAAGTTTTAATGAAGCAGGTGCTAATGAAAAGTTGTGGTGCAAGCAGTCAAGAGTGCGGTTCGCATTGGTAATCACACATTTGACATGACTATATACCTAACAAAATACGTAAGTATGCGTCAAGTACTCCGCTTCAGTACTTACATAAAAAGAATATAATATTAGACCCAAAATGCATGCCCAGTTATTTTTAATTTACTCGTTTCAAGCGAAATAATATATTTTAGTTGCTCCTTGAATGCGGTTTCGTTGAGAGATCATAGAACATGGCATTGTCTTCAGCAATGTGAATCTTTGCAGCAATATACGGCACAATGAAGTTAAATAACTGTTGTTTACCAACTTAGCAGAATTTCAGGAATGTGCACACTAGGTTTCAAACCATTCAACAAAAACATGTTCTAATACATGTCTATGAAATATATGTGTCTACTATCGTACATACGATACCACAAGGAAATATACACAGTTTTATACTGTTAAACGTTAACACCTCTTATTGCCAAAGCGCGTATGTACTTACGTGCTTTATGTCGTACGGCACACAACTGGGCGGAGAAGTGAGTATAGGAAGCAGCACATTGGTAGCGAAGAGCGACAATATGGCAAGCAGACTGTCCTTGCGCATTTCGTTTTCTATTGTATGTCATCCGACTGGAAGAATAAGGTAAAAGGCGTCCTGTGCCACTTCTTGGTTATGAGACATGGCGCGATATATTGTTCTCAGTCGAGAAGAATAAAAACATTTGTGGAAAACTTGTAGCTAAGTCTATTCTTTAGCAGTTGAACAATGTATAGATTTTGTGCATTGAGAGTGGCGGGAGCACAAAGCTTTCAGTGCAAGCAAATCGATAACAGGATTTGAATAGAGTGTTTCGGCAAGGTGCGCTAAATGTTTGTTAAAACACGCAAAGTACGTTCAATCTCCTGCAGTTGTTTCAAGAATATTCAGTTCTTCAAATGTTAAAAATATTGTGTTCAACACCACCTCATGCATTTTTCTCACTTTGAGGCGTCCGCTGTTCTTACCTGTTTTACAACTACCAGGATTTTATTCTTTTTTTTCGTACAAAGTCGTAAAGGTACAATTGAAGATATAGGAAACTGTCCTGTATTGATTACAAACTTCTATTCCTTACTTTTCGGCATGTGAGTGCCGCTCAATAATTCTGATGAAATGCTATATCCTTTTCCTGATGCGCCAAGCTAAACTCGACAGCTGGCAGAAATTTGCCTACTTGGTGACACATTCTATTGCCCTAGAAAAAAAGCCACTGTAAGGATAGACGAACAAACGGTAGATACAGGCTCAAGCGTCAAATATGAGTGCAATCTGATGCAAGAAGTAGAGTAACAGAAACTTAATTATTCTGTATTACTTTGTTCAAGCTTTCTCATTACTAGAGTGTCGTATATCAAACTGCACTTGTACTAGGTACTTGTTCTTGGAATGTATAGCTTGTGAATGGGAGGTTCACAGATATTGATTTAGCCACAAATCCATCAACTATACGTCTCTCTTCTAGAAGCAATAGTTGGGACCATGGGCATGGGCAGACTTTTTTGGGGAGGGGAGGTGGAGAGAACCCTAGTTTTGCACCCCTGTAAAATGACCACTTCATACTCTGTGTGCCAGGGCGAGAGATGTTTTTTTTAGAAGGGGCGAGTTTGATGTGCCAACCCCTGCCAAGACAACTAGTTACGATGCCCATTGTGCAACTAATAGTACACAAATCTTACCCATGAAAGTCGCTATACTTATTGTAGGATGAATGGTTACTTCAAAGGTTTGAATAGTTATTGCATTTAACACGCAAAGCCATGTAAATGTTTATAAGGCACGCCATATTGGAAGGCTCATGAGATTACGACCAATTCGTGTTCCTTACCCTCATAGTACACGGCACTCTCTGTTTGGCTCCAGTGAAGTTAGACTCCCACAGCCGGTATAGAACAGCCGTTTTCCAAGACAGAACCAAAGTACTACTTTAAACTTCAGACCATCTGCTGATTTGGAGTTCTACCACCTTGCCACCTTCGCTCTTGCTATACAGCCGGTGCAAACAATTCACAGAAACAGCGAGCAGTATTGCAAGCATGATCAGTATGAAGAAATATTTAGAAATTATTTAGCTTACACTAAGTGAATTGGCGCACGCCCTTGCACTAATATTTATATACCGGTTTGTGTGTGCCAGATGAAAATACCGTCATACGAACGAGTGCATTTGGACATCCCGAAAAGAAGGTGTGGCTTCGGGCTACTCGGACTCTATGATCAACTCCTTCAGCAAATGTTTTTACACATCGAACGTTACAGGCATGGATGGGTACAAACTTCCAATTGAATTTATTATCGAAACAAGGCATACATATGTCAGCATGACAAACTGACACACCAATGTCCCAGGTGCGCAGTGTGATATACCTACACGTATTCGTGCTCACAGTATGTGAACTTAGCACCCTTAAGTGTCTCTCTTGCCCGTGGTCTGAAAATGTTTGCGTGAAATTTACTTGGTCGTTCGGAAAAGTTCCACATGGCAGGTAAATAATCGTGTTCGCTGATTACAAGTGAACTCCAAGAGGCGTCACATTCTTTTAATAACCCACAGGCCAAGGATGAGGAGGGAAATTTTGTGGAAACTGGTACAGTTGTGAAAATGGTCGTCAGCATGTGGCAAGCACTTATTGGCTTTAAAACAACCTGAACATCACACAACATGTGGCGCAATAGAAATTGAGGAACTTTGTATTCAATGATAATCAGGAAACATCACTATCGCAGAGTTTCGAGCACGGGTAGCATAGACGTATGGCCATTGAGAAGATTTGCGGCAAATCACTGAAGTAAACAGGGTGACAGTGGTCGGTCTGCAGAACGTGAACAACAAACAACTTCAGCCATTGCCTACAGCTGAATAAAACTGAAACAGTGTGGTCTACTTACGTTGAACATGATTTGTCATAAAAGATGTAAGTCTGGAATACTACACAAACCGCTAACTTTTCTGCAGTAAAACACTACACAGCTTGTAGAAATTTTATTCAACTATAGTAGAAATAAACCCCCAAAACAAATTACCGTACTTTGGAGCTGTAGCCGAAGCTCCATGTAGTTGATATCATCGAAATCAACACGAGCACGTTGAATATAAAGTATATTAAAGGTCATGGGGTCATGCAATTTTTTGTTTGCTTGGCTGTGAACAGATTTCACATTATATTGAATTATTAAGAAAGCCAGCTTTTTCAAGCGCAGGAAATTTTGATAGCGACGTGCTGTTCACGGAATCCTACCCAGGAAAGCTAGCATTTTGTTAGGGCTGATTTCCACATCAGACATGAAATATGACCACCGGAGTTAGTATCAGCGGCTTCAACACAACTGATCCCAAAAAGCATCAAGTTATGAGGTCACCATAACTGCATCATGACGTCCCTGGTCCTCGAGATTTGTTATGTCCCTAGGACGTCATCATGATGTAATATAGTGTGAGGTCGTATGAGAGACATCATTGCTCAATCAGAGGCGGTGTGTAGTCACGCTTCAACGCCTGTGATCTTGCAGGCAGTGCACAAGTACGTGGGGTGCAGAAGGTAGGCCGGGGATATCGGAAGATTCATTACAAATTTGATGGTTTTTACCTCGCAATTCTCTTAGGCGAGCGCATAAAGGGACCATGAATTCGTTACAGCTTAAGTCTTGCGTTGCAAGCTAATATCTAGCATAAATTCAGTACTACAATCCACTACGATAATGCGGAGCAGATTTGCATCTACCAATTATTCTCGCAACAAAATCAACAAGTTCTCGCTTTGTTGAGGTCTCTCTAGACCACGATGCATACTCTCATCAATATAAAGGAACAACACTAACTCAATGCGCCCGGCAAGATTTAAATTCCTTGGAGCCAGTTCTTTGAAGCCTTTTGCAAACATCTTGCATTATAGTCTACTTTCAGACAACTGCAGATGAACTGGCTCCAAACACGTCTCAGTAGGCACTGTCAAAGCGCGTGTGGTGAACGCTGATAAGTGTATGCGCGTATCACTTGTTCTCTCTTTACTCCTTGCTTTCTCTATACTTTTCCTCCCTCTCCACTTCCCCCCGGGTAGAGTAGAGCACTGGGTACAGCCTCATTAGCATCCCTGCCTTTCCTTTGCCTTTCTCTCTGAAGACATTCATTTTCTTCGTTAGTTTTTATGGACAGGTTTGAGCTACATCTAATTGACAATGAAGCCGAAGAAAGAAGAGGGATGTTTTCAGCAATTTTTATGTAAACCAGAAGAAATTAAAGCGGACGAAATACTAACATGCCGCCGGCTGGAACTGTACCTTGAAGTTGAACCCTTCCAATAATGCCGCCGAACCGCCACTTGTCATCTAAGACGGCGTTCACTTTCCCATCCACCTTATGAGGTCGCATAACCAATGACGTCAGCAGAAGTGAAAGGAGCGCTGCACAATCGCCGTTAGGACTGCGAGCGCACTGATTAACGCTTTAAGGTTTGAGTGCGTAGATATGGCTCATAAAGTGGTTCATAAAATTAATGGGAGGATGGCTACCCCCTTAGCTAAAGTATTGAAACATCGGGCACGTTATTCGAAGGTTGAATGTTTGGTCCCTGGTGATAGAAAGTGATCCTTTTGTTCACATTGATTTGTTCTCATTGATATCGCAATTACAACGTCCGCCTCGGTGGAACAGGGGCTTTGGTGCTTGAATGCTGACACCAAGGTCGCGGGCTTGATCCCAGCGGCGATCACAATTCGATGGTGGTCAAATCGTAGAGGCCCGTGTAGTGTGTTATGTCAGTGCACACTTGAGAACACCAGACGATAAAAATTTCTGGAGTCCTTTATTACAGCGTCTCTCATATCCAAATGGCGGCTTTGGAGAGTAACACTCCAGATAACAATGTTGTTATCATCACACTAACTCCAACTAACTTTTCTATATGTTCCTTTTGATTGTAGGTTCTCATTATTGCTGTGTGCAGCAAAGAGAAACAAGCCGCTAATATTACAACATATCCAAAGAGTTAATGATGCTGAGTGGGGCGAGGCGTCCGTCCATTCATTCGTCTGTCTGTCTGTCTGTCTGTCTGTCTGTCCGTCTGTCCGTCTGTCTGTCCATACATCAAGCCGTTTTTTCAATTGCACACGCTTCTATTGAATCAATGTCATCTAGGAAATGAGACGAGAAACAGTGATGAATACAGATCGGATTATCGGCAAATGCCTATTTTGTTTCTTGCGTTCCTATCGTATCACTTTGATATATGAGCATGAATTAGAGGTTAAGAAGAGCTCCAATGGTGTTTTTACAGTGCCTATGAATGCCTATTTTCGACGTCTGTGTCTGAATTCTTATAAGTGCCTGTAAATACCTATTTTCAAAGCTGGTGCTTACAAGAATGCTCATAACCACATATTATACTTTAAAGCACAGTTGGAGACCGGTGTTCATGTCACCTGACAAAACTAAGCTTTCGGAACTCTATGGAGTGCAACTTATACTCCGTATCATAAGTTCCTTTTAGCAGTAGTGCCAAGTCTATTAGGCCTCTTAGCCAATAGGAAGACAAATTAGCCTTTGTAAATGCATTCATATTATCAGCCTCTGCTCGCTTGCGCAGGGAACAGGAGGTGCTTCTGTGTTGGTGCAGGACGATGGAAAATGAATTCGGAATTGTAGAGTGTATTCGGGGGAAAGTAAAGCGTAGATAAAAAAAGGTATCGGGGTGCTTTTTGTTTTGTTTGTCTTTACTTCAACGCTGCATCACTAGGTCACATGAGAACTTTTTCTTGGGCATGGAAGCTGTTGCGTGCACCATTATAATTTTCAATTCGTACTTTACACGCAGCGAAAACATGAGGAGAAAAGGTGAGCTGGAAACATTTGCCACTCGCCTGGTGTGGAGCTCGCAAGCCAAATTTATTCTGTGCCCTCTTTGGTACCGGAGCAATTTGAAGCTCGAAGTTCACACGACTCAGACGCCTGAACACGTCATGCGCAGGCAAGGTTACATTGGCATGACATGCTCATGCCAGGTCATGCACTCAAGCAGTATTGCGTCGTTTCGACGTTCTCGGTACTGTAATACCTGTTTCTGTTGGATGGATCCCTCTATCCATGCACGTTTGGAGAGGCTGGCATGGATCATGCATCTTTACCACGCTACACAGCGTCGCACATCTGTAAGTGCTCTAAGGGACGATGCTCCAAAAACATGCCAAGTGTTGTAAATGCTTGCACCAGCACAATGCGAGAGCGACGAGAACGCCAACGCAAGCGAAATGAAGGCAGCTTAGCCTCGTATCGCGCCCGATACGAAGTTAAAAAAAAGAAAAAAACGTGCATAGGTTTTGTTCGCATGTTTTATTATTTTTTTTCAACCTTCATATTTGTATTCCGGCCACAGATAGCACAAATGACACCCGTCACCTCGAATTATTCTCGCAGTGTCACGTACTACTTTGACGTACGCAGGACCAATCTCTGTATGCGCCACCTCCAACATGCTAGGTGCGCGCCTTGAGATGAAGATCGAGTGGCGTTTAGCCTGACATTTCACCTTTTTCTGGGGAGTGTAGCCATACAATCTTGGCGAATCGGTTCGTGAGGGCCAAGTGCAAGCATTCGTCTTGCCTGCTCGAAGTTGTCAAACTGGGTGAAGGGCCCTTTAAGTTGGTCACAGACGTAGGAGAAATCGACCCTTTGCGGTTACACCAAGTTAATACGAAGAAAAAAGACCCTTCTGGCATGTTAGTGGTCCGACTATTGGCTCCTGTGTGGCTTTTCTCAGCCATGCCGAGAATAAAGAGACCCAGGAGCGTGCCAATTCGACAGCGGATTCTTCAATCACTATGCTGGGATAGCAAAGGAGAGGCCATATACTGCAATTCCTGCGAGGGAAAAAAGGCATGGCTATGCGAAAAACATTGGCGCCCTTACGCCAGCATAAACTAAAACATTCCTGTTTGCTTTCCTGTCGTAGACACAGATTCCACAAGTGTTTCTTTGAAAATATAAATTGTGAGAAATTTTATTGTGCCTATATTTACGATTTTGGGGCCTAAAAGAATGTCTTGCCCACCTATTTTTGGCGTCTAAAACCCGGTATTTTAATGCCTCTAAATTTGGCCTTTAGTGATGAGACAGCGCCATCTATTACAATGTTCGGGAGACACTGCTGGTTACGCCTGACGCAAGACTAAGTTAGACGAGGATCTTCCCCCCTGAAGCTCTTCTTTTTTCGTTCATTGCGGCGTTGATGTTAAACACAAGAACACGTGGGACTTTTTTTGTTGTTGTTGTCCTGACTGAGCACTTCTGCTCTGCGGCGTCATGATGCTTACCATAGCTGCGAAAAAAAAGCGATTATTTAAAGGTTGGCTTTATTTTCAACTTAGTTGCTTTATGGTATTTTCAGCTGCCATTCATCTTGAAGCCATGACGTTGCTCAATCAGCGCTGCGAGAAGCTGCGAAAATATGGCTTAGCTTAATCAAAATTAACAGCCGATTTCTTTTGTTCTGCAACCTAATACTCTTTCCCCAATGGGTATCTAAGCAAGTGCTTTCTGTTACGCGCTTATGTAGACCATTCATAAGCATTTTGTTCACAGAAGTGTATTGCGTAGTTCTTGTGAGCAGCTTGAGCTGTATATAACTCTCCCATGTGTGGCTATCCGAGCAAATTCTCTTCTGCACTCCAACCTTGGGCCGTCTCTGATAAAAGAGTTCCTCACTCGGAGGTCAACGAAAGTTGTACCTGAAAAGGAAGAAAATGGTGCATTTGTAATAGTCTCACAAGAATGATGGACGCTTTCTTTGTGAAGCGTATCCAACATAAATATTAGTTATGAGGTGAACATCACTCGATGAAGTTGCATAGCCGTCTACATTGAAGTGGCCTTAATAACTGGCTTTCCGGTCAACCTTTGATGATATAACGTCTAAGTGTTATGTTTTGATTTATGAGTCTTTTCTGTATGCTTTTTCAATAGCCTCCGTTCTCAGTATTTATTATTGGAAGCGTCCCGCAGTTTGGTCAGGTTACTCATTTCATCGAACTTATAATCATGCTTGTAGGGCTCGATGTCGGTAGTCGTAATCAGAGAAATCTGGCAACAGCTGGCTGACGAATGAGCCCTAATGTCATCCGCACTTGCACGTTTAATTTCTCAAACAACCCCTTGTCCATTGTTTTTCTCATTCCGGGCTGGGACAAGGAAAGGAGAAAGAAGAAGAGCACGAGCGAGAGGAGAGACGTGGAAACGCTCAATTGTCAGCAGAGCGCTTCCTAGCGCAGTTAAATAAACAAGTATTTTTTGCCTTAGACCTTAAAGACGGAGTTGAGTCTGATCGCAGTGTCTGGAACGCCATCGTCTTAGTATTTGGTGCCGAAGAACCGGGATTGAAAACCAGGACCCTACGGACGGCTGCCAGTCAACTGCAGTGGCATGGACCAACTGAAGTCGAAGCGGACATCGCGGCGAGCACAGAACACGAGGATTATAAACGAGGCAAGTGCTCTCCTCGCTAACGACTCTGCCTTCTATGACGAGCTCAACCCCATATATGAGAGGCCGAAGGCTAATAACGAAGAGCTTAAAAACTTGAACAACGAGATTGAGCAGCATATACCTGACGAGGAGATCGAAGTCGAGTATAACGCCGTCTTACAATACGAGGACAGTGCTACGCGAATTCTCGCAGAGATTCTCAGCAAGAAAGATCGCATGCTAAGGACATCGACCGGAACTCAAGAAACAGTTGCCCAGACAGTCGCAGCACCATCAGACGGAACTGTAGTCAAGTTGCCTAAACTGACAATAGCTCCTTTCTCTGGGGACCTATGCAAGTGGACCGAATTTTGGGAACAATTTGACTAAATTGTTCATAGTAACAATCGCATCACTGCCACCGAGAAGTTTCATTACCTGCGACTGTATTTGAAAGGAGACGCTGCATCAGTAATTGCGAGCCTTACCACGACAGAAAGTTGCTACAGTGACGCTATCAAAATGCTAAGGAAGCGATTTGGGGACAACCCGCGCCTGGAGCAAGAATATTTTGCCAAGCTACGGATGTTAAGCCCTGTCCGTTCATCGACTGACAACAAAGCGCTACGCAGCTTGTACGACCAAGTTCTCGTTAATATCCGAAGCTTAAAGAGACTTTGGGTGTGCACAAGTCGTCATTTTTGTCAATGCTCTGCGACATCCTACTGCGTGCTCTTCCACTGGATATAGTCGCGCAGTATCATCGATCGTGTGCCGCCCAGTTGGCATATGTCTCGAGAGCTGAAGCTACACCCGTGGGATGGACTGTGTGCTCAACTTCCTGTGTATCGAGCTGGAAATCCTGGAGAAGAGTGATGTTCAGGATGCCAGAGGACGAGGACATACAAAACGCCCCGTGGCCAGTCAGTCGACGTACTCTCGGCGTGGGAAACCGACGTCATCTGGGCTTCACAGCAACTCGGTACGAGAAAAAAAGGGCAACTGCGTATTCTCCTCGTCCAGTCATCACGGATCAGAAGCCTGCACAGCTGACTTGTCACTGACGCAGAAGAAGAAACTGCTTTCCAACGACAAAAGGTGTTTCCGCTGCAGCACTAAGGGACGTCAGGCAAGGGACAGCAAAAAGAAGATTTCCTGCTCCAGATGCCAAGCTCGACACGCTACAATCATGTGCGATCCCGATAGGTGTTCGCTGAAGTCAGACTATGCTAACAAGAACAACGAAAAGAACTACGACAGTCTGCGCATCATTTGGAAGAAGACCCGTCAAGGAAGGCTCTATCACTTGCGTTTTCCTTCAGACTTTTAGAGCATGGGCCATGAATGATGACACCTGCCGCTACATACAAGGCGTTTTTGACGGTGGCAGTCAGAGGACTCTCATAACTGAAGATCTGTCCTACCACCTTCAGCTGAAAAGCGTGGGAAAAACTCGCATAGCCTTCAATACTTCCGCAAGTGCGTCGGACCAAGAGGCTAAGAGGCGTCGCATCGTAGAGCTGCGACTGCGAAGCCAGTTTTCCGACGCAGAAATAGTCTAAACTGCAATAGATGTCCTACGCATCTGCCAGGACATCACAGAAACTGCAATAAACGTAGCCTTTGTCGCATCTTTCAAGAAGCTGGGAAATGATGTCGCCGATGAGCTCAAATATCTATCTAGCATCACTAAGAGTGGCATCGGCGTACTTATCGGGTCTGATCAGATGTGGAAAGTGTTGACCGGCGAAGTTTTACGGTGCGAAGGCAACGAATCATTGATCGCACTGAACTCCAAGCTTGGATGAACCTTCCAGGGAAGCACATCACACTTGGTGTCCCGACCAACTATTTCACAAATGATGGTGTGTGTGCTAAAAGCCCACGCTATCGGTTTCGACAAGATTCTGCACTCCTTTTGGGAACTTGAAAACATAGGAATTACGGGCACGATAAACAAGCGACCTGAAATGAGCAACATATGATGCATTTTGAGCAAACGATTAGCTTTATATACGGAAGATATGAAGTGGCCCTTCCTTGGAAGGATAATTTCGAGCTTGCAAGCAACAAGCAAGTCAGCGTTACTCAACTGGACAAGCTTGTCAACCATCTCAACTCCAGGAAAGGACTGCTCGAAACGTATGCCGTACCATAAGAGAGTACTTGAGGGCAGGACATGCCGAATTAGTTAGTGATGTACCTGCAGAGGTGACGAAGTTATATTAGATGCCGCCCAAAGAAGTCATGCGTTAAATAGCACTGACGACGAAAATGAGAGTGCTGTTTTACGCTTCGTGACATGCCAAAGGATGCAAGTCCCTTAATAACTGCCTTGACAAAGGTGACAACTTATACCAAGACCTCGTGCAAATTCTGCTAGGCTTCAGAACGCAGCCGGTGGCAGTTATCGCGGACGTAGAAAAGGCATTCCTTCAGATTGCGATTCGGGAGGACGACAAAGACGCTTTCCGCTTTCTCTGGCTTGCAGAAAGAGATTTATTCAAGGGCAAGCTGCGAGAGTGGAGGATGGTACGAGTGCCTTTTGGTGCTATATTTAGCCCATTTTTGCTCACAGCCACTGTTCTCTACCACGTGAAAAGAGCACCGACTGCTATGGCACCAACAGTGCAAACTCTTGCCGAGTCATTTTAGGTGGATGACTTAGTCACTGGTGCCGACACAGAAGTGGAAGCCGCTAAACTTTGCCGAGAAGCGTGCACAATAATGAAATTGGCTGGCATGACATTGCGGAAGTGGACAACAAATTCAGGCAATTTGATGCGAAGGCTTGAAAATCAAGTAGAATATACTAGTAATGAGATGGTCGTTCTTAACGAAACGTCTCTCAAGGTCCAAGGGTTTGATTTGGAATCCGGCAAATGATGAATTCAACTTCGGTTGGAAATCTACTCTGGTTTTTGACTGCACAGACGGACACAAAACAATTTGTCTTCCAGAGAGCATCAAGATTATTTGACCCGTTGGGATTTGTAGGACTA
Source organism: Rhipicephalus microplus (assembly GCF_043290135.1). Classification (NCBI taxonomy): domain Eukaryota; kingdom Metazoa; phylum Arthropoda; class Arachnida; order Ixodida; family Ixodidae; genus Rhipicephalus; species Rhipicephalus microplus. The sequence goes on from NC_134708.1 coordinate 95,491,881, forward strand.
TATACTATTGTCATACGAATATTGTTTCAAAAGCTGTGGATACGAGGGATTGGCTGGGATGAAGTACTACCTAATAACCTGCTAAAAGAATGGAATTATTGGGTCATCCAGCTGCCGAAACTGCAAGACATCGTCGTTCCTCGCTATCTGGGCGGCGGAGCAAGGCAGCTCAATGTGCTTCAAGTACATGTTTTCTGCGATGCCAGTCCAGCGTCATACGGAACAGCGATATACGTCATGTCAAGTCCTGAGGAGCCGAAACTGTTGATTACGAAGTCCCGTGTAGCACCCATTAAGGAGACAACGCTGCCGCGATTGGAGCTGCTGGCTGCGTTAATCGGCTCAATAATGTTGACATACGTGAAAAGCGCTTTGAGGAATGTTCAAGTTGACCACACGATGTGGGCTGATTTCGCCATTGTGTTGTCATGGACCAAAGTTGACGGTAAAAAGTAGAAACAGTTCGCAGCCAACAGAGTCAATGAAATTAGGTGCACTACAGATCCATCAAAGTGGAGATACTGTCCTGGAACGAACAACCCGGCTGACCTACTCACGCGTGGCACGACGCTTGAAAGACTGCTGTGCAGCTCAAAATGGTAGCATGGTCCCGAGAGGCTAACTAAACCGATGTCTGAATAACCCCTACAGTTCAGTGAACTAGACATAGCGGAAGCCGCCCAAGGTGAAGTTACAACAGTTCACGTCACACCAATGACACGCTTCTCAGTTCCGATAATCGTCATTCAACGATACAGCAGGCTTCACCACCAACTCAGAGTCACTGCGTGGGTTTTCAAATTTACTGACCGATGCATAAAAAGGACGGATCATGCAGGACATCTCGCGCCAGCAGAACTCCTGAACGCTAAACAGTACTGGATAAGATGTACACAAGAGCAACGCTTTCTTGAAGAACTCACTGCTTTGACCAACGGCCAACCAGTCGAGTCTACATATCGAATCGCTGAACTACGCCCTTACATAAACAAAGGCATAATTCTTCGGTTTGGAGGCCCCCTATACCTCATGCATTCCACGCAAGATATCAAGCACCCAATCATAATGCCGTCAAGCTACCACTTTTTGGCACTTTTGGCAAACAGAGCCGAACTTCAAGTCCTACATGGAGGAGTTAGATATACACTTACGCAGCTTCGGGAACGTTACTGTATTTGTCGAGCTCGCTGTTTGGTAAAAACAGTGCTGCGTGGCTGCAATATATGCAAGCGTTTCAGTGCGGGCCCAGGAAGTGCTGAGACTGCTCCGTTAACAAGTCATCGAGTGTCACCAACAAACCCGTTCGAAGTTTCAGGAGTCGACTTCACGGGCCCTCTGTATGCACGCACGGAGAAAGGGGACAAGAAGTGCTACGTTGCGCTTTTTACGTGCGCCGTATCTAGAGCCGTGCATCTCCAGCATGTCTCGGAAATCACATTTGAGGCTTCCCTGTTGTGCCTACGACAATTCGCAGCTCGGAGAGGATTGCCTAGGGTAATCCACTCTGACAACGCACGAAGTTTTCACAAGACATCGGCAGACATAAAGCGACTACAGCGAATGTTCTCTGAAGAGTACGTCACTGGTCACGTCAGCACCAACGGCATTTCATGGAAGTTTATTGCACCAAATACTCCTTGGGGAAAGGATGGTGGGAGCGCCTCGTACGATCAGTGAAGCTTCCGCTGCGAAAAATTGTAGGCAACGCTAGTCTGAGCTACGAAGAAATATCGACAGTGCTGGCGGAGGTCGAAGAAGTCATAAAGTCTAGGCCTCTGACTTTCATCGAAACAGATGCAGGAGAACCTTGCTTTTTGACACAAGCCGAAGTTCTCCTTCGTCGAAGGTTGACTTCCATACCATATGCGACCGCCGACGAAGTCCACAGTAACTCCAAGTGAGCAGACGCCATACGCAGAGACAACTACAGGAAGCTGCTGGTTGAAAGTTTTTGGAAGCGTTGGCAAAAAGAATACCTGTTACAATCACAATCTGCACATTTTGCCGACATGAAATCAACTACAGCATTGAAGCAAGTGGACATCGTTCTCGTGCATGCGGACAACACGCCACGCCAGCTATGGAAGCTTGCAAGGGTCACGGAAGTATACCGCAGTGCCGACGGTCTCATTCGTTCTCTCAAGATCAAGTTGCAAGGCGGTCACCTTGCGATCAGGCCGATACAAAAACTGTACCCACTTGAACTATGTGTTCAACTTTGCGCGGCCAGGAATGTTGATTATTTTTAACGTTCCAGGCTGGCACAAGGAAACGAGAAAGAAGAAGAGCGCGAGCGATATGAGAGACGCGGGGACGCTCAAGTGACAGCAGAGCGCTTCCGAGCGCAGCTAAATAAACAAGTATCTTTGCCTTATACCTTAAAAACGGAGTTGCGTCTGATCGCAGCGTCTGGAACGCCATCGTCTTAATACCCTGACACAAGATTTCAAAGGCGAGATAATGAGTGAGAGGACTTTATGCAGAGACATACACATGTACTCAAATATGAAGAGCAAATATAGCGTAGAGCATACTTAAAGTCAATTTTAATGCGCACGCCGTGTGACTGATCGAGATGCGCAGCACCTCGCGGGCGACGCCGTAGCAACGTGTTGTCGAAGTAAAGAAGCCTACTATATTAGGAGTCAGAGTTGGCTGGTTGCTGGCCGGACTTTGCAGCGAAATCGGCAATTTCTGCCTTCGTGCGTGTAACTTTGCGTGTGCCCGTTGTGCTCCCTTCCGATCTTTGGCCATCGTGGTCATGGTCATACGTTAGGCAGCGCTTCTGCAACTTAGTTGATACTGTGGCACTGCCTGCAAAATTAGTGGGGCTATGTCGGTCTTTTACTGCGTGGTTGACTTCAGGCCATCGCGGTCACAGTTCGGCCAAACTGTTCACAGCTTTTCTGCAAAGAATTTTCTGAAGTCTTTCACACCAGAAAAGTAGACTATGAGCATGGCAAAGGCGCATACATATATTTTTCGTCCCGTCATAATATTGTTTTTTGAAATGGAAGTGAATATGATATGTTGCGTGAAGGCACGTTGCTTGGCACTTAGTGAAGGAACTGGGTCTTGTACTCTTTTTCTGTGTACTTTATTGCAATAAGGCAGTCGTAGCACTCTCATTGCTCTCTAGCCCTTCCCCGCTTTTTTGTCGCTCTTCCACTAAGTCACTATAGTTTTGGCGGAAAATACAGGTAGATCTTTTAATAGGCCACTGTGAGCCTGACAAAAATTCTGAATTTGGCTTATGAAACAACTATTCCGACATTGCTACCTGGCTGCCTTGCAGGGTAAAGCACTGGGCCAAAGTGCTATTGGTTGTTGACGTGTAATCCGTAAGCTGACGTGTTGACAAGCTAGTCTAACGTGATAGCTTTTGAAAGCTCGTGTCGCAGAAATTTCGTTGTCAGCGTCAGCACCATTAGTTGAGAAAGAAAAGTTGTCCGGGAGTGAAAAATCAAAAAAGAAGTAAAATTTTAGGTCCCATGCAGGATAAGATGCGGGTTGTTCGCGTGGCAAGCAGGTTTTCTTCCACAAAGCCACGATGTTACTTAGCAGCTACATCGGGAAAAAACACTACAAAATGTCATGTAATGATAGGACTCTCTTTAACGCATTTTGCTAGACAGGTGTCACGGTGAAAGCGAGCCCATTCGGCGATTTGTAGGCGTGTTTGGGAGGCTATCAATCTACGTCAAAAAAGGCCAGGATAGCGCAGCCATCGCCTCTAAAAACACACAGAAACTTTCAAACAGCTCTAAAAAAAGACAACTATGTCCATCTAGCGGGAAACCTATCATGCTTTTCCAGAGGTGTTGATCGAGTGAACAGCAAACGCTAGATAATGTGCTGCCATCTATGAGGCATTGCGAAACCCTTTATGGCCTATAAGATGGCGAGCGCACAGTTTGTATCTTGGAGGCTATGCGATTCTTGCTTTTGGTCAAAAGCCTCTATGTATCTTTCGCGAGCGCGCGTGTTTGTGGGGGGGGGGGGGGTGTCTGTGTACTATCTGTGAGACATTGTGAAAAACGTGTCCCGACTACTGCGGAGCGCCGTTGTAACGGAGGGAAGGGGTCACACTGCGCAGTCACTGCATTACTATAGATACGGCGCGCGCGTGTTTGTGTGCGTGTGTGAGTCTGTGTTTGTATGTGTGTGTATGTGCGAGTGTGTACGTGTGTCTAACTAAACATATTATTAAGTATGCACTTAGCGGTTGAAGGGCGCATTTGGGGCCGAATTTTGCTATCGCGTTCAACTCTTAAAGACGAAGCTTAAAGGAACCCACAACTGGACAGAACATGGAATTAGATATCCGTGGAAAAAAAAAGAGCGCTAATTATGGTGACATGTGCGAGCCTACGTTTCGCGGTCAGAGTAGCACTTATATTTTTAAGCCGCGTTCAAAATGAACTAAAACCAAAATGTCGCGCCCCCAGCGCAAGAGATATGAACCACAAATATAAAGTCCTAGTAAATATGCTGTGATCATTTGAAGCGTGCCAGAATAAGGTCTTAAATTTTAAATATGTACCTTATTGCTCATTTCTGTTTGTTTTTATGTGGGTTGAAAGGTAAAAGAAGCAGAGCATGAAACGTGTCGCTGCTTTCGTGGCCTCTACAGGGAAACAGGAGAAGTTGCGCATACGCCTGCCACTCGGTTTTTAAAACACCTCCGTGAGGCGTGGACAGTATTGGCCTGGCCACTGAGGCAAACATTCTATTGGGAAGAGGTGCCCATGAGGATATAAGCTGACACAGGATCGAAAATGTCACACAACAGCTTTCAAAGTAAAAAGAAGAAAACGCTGCCACTTCAACACGTTTAGAAAAACGTTGTTGGAAGGGGAAATACATGAGACGACTGAGGAGGGCTAATACGAAGTAGGTGAGCTGATGAGGACTGAAAAAATTACCCACTGTGAAGAACCACCCTCTGACAGAGAGCATAGCGAACAGCTTTTAAAACACCTCCGTGAGGCGCGGACACTATTGGCCCGGCCACTGAGGCAAACGTTCTATTGGAAAGAGGTGCCAATGAGGATATAAGCTGACACAGGATTGAGAGTGTCACACAACGTACAGCGACTGCCAGATGAATCAATCAGCGGTGGCATCAAATGAGAGCGAACAAATCAGGGGAAGAAGTTCTCCCGAAGACGCAGCCAGACCTCATTACACAATACAGCAATAAGAATCAGACTAGTAACTAGTCCTATGGACACCAGCGAATTATCTTGTCCCCGTTCTTCCACTATATAGATTGTGAATCACGTGTGGCTCCTACCTCTACCATGTCCCATGGAATGTGGGTTTGTACCGCACGAGATTCGCATAAACGGTCAGAACAAACTTTAAAAATCTGAGTTTCATAGACTGAAGGAAGTCATATTGCAGGAAATGTGGTACTAGCGTCGCCACCACTGTCAATGAAGAGATGAAAGTGACTTCTTTTCGCATGTGGCTGCATTCTTTGTAATGTGTAGCATGCTTTAAACCACGAGAAAATATCCACGTGAAATCTTTCCGAACAGTCTATTAGGGAAAGTAATATGTGGGCCGTTTGTAGTGAGTGACCAGCTTTAAACCATGCAGGTATGATAGTCACATGTTCAACCTTCCGACGGCAATGTACGGTTGCAGCGCGTACTATCATGGTGACATTACATGATGAATGGTGAGGCATGTATACAGGCCGCGTATCTTTGTTAAGCATCACTTTTACTGCATAGCGTAGCATAGAAAGATATTTCGAGTGTTATTGCAAGCAGATATATGGCTGTATGTTAAGAGTTCCTGCTTGCCTTTCAATCAGCTCGGCTTCGATCATCGCTCGGAGGCACGTTTTTTTTTTTAACTTTCATAAAGACATATTTCTTGATTTTTTAAGTACGCATGCCGACACCGATGGCAACACCAACGCCGATACCGACGCCGATGCAGGAATTTCTGCGAAACAAGCCTCTTAGCCCTATCACGTTAGAAGAAGGGTGGGTAAGAGGTATAAACAGTTAAAGAATGTAGTTTTCCTAAGGCACTATTGCTATAGTCTTGAAACACCGAGGAGTGACCGAAATTTGGTGATTAAAACAAAGCGAAGCTATTTTCTGCTACACCAAGTAAAGGTAATGTCCACGCAGCTGAAATGGGTCGCGTTGTACAATGAATCCGTATCGTGATCCTGTAATGCAGATTCGGTACCGCACTCGTTACAAGAGCTTGTCAATGAAGAAAACTCCCAGGTTACACGAAACTACTGACTCAAGTCATCCGCGTTGAGTGGGCGGCGCCACTCGTTCTGGTTGTCAAGGAATTGAGACAGCTTCATCGGCTTGTGCGGCACATTTAGAATGACAGTAGGCACAAGAACACATCAAGCAATATTTGTTGCTAAAGGTAAAGCAAATATCTGCGAAACTCAATGAAGGGAACTTGCTCAGTACAACAGAATGTTAAAACCAACCAAGCCTCTGTCAAGATTCTGAATACAAGTCATATTCCGGAAAATCATGAACCATGTAATGCAACTGCTTGATTCATTCGATTCGCGAGTTTAGGCGCAGTCAAAAGATGCTTGACCATTTCTAAGTTGTTTCCTTGGGAAGTGAACTTGATGTGATGTCAGCCAACAACATGAGTCGGATTTTTCGAATAACAAGAGGTCAGATCCAAGTTCCGAACTTTAACCTCTATCGAGTGAAACCTCTTGTTATCCTTGTTTTACCCCCTGTTGCTATCTATCTATCTATCTATCTATCTATCTATCTATCTATCTATCTATCTATCTACCTATCTATCTATCTATCTATCTATCTATTTATCTATCTATCTATCTCTCTATCTGTCTGTCTGTCTGTCTGTCTGTCTGTCTGTCTGTCTGTCTGTCTGTCTGTCTGTCTGTCTGTCTGTCTGTCTGTCTGTCTGTCTGTCTGTCTGCTTACATCAGCGTACGGTGGCGTTCGTCTCCATAACTAGCTTTATGGCAAAATTGAGACAGGAAACCATGAGTGCATGGTCATTAACAATAGCAGGTGAACAGGACATGAACTCCTCGTGTTTTACAAAATTGAATTATCTTGTCCCCGTTCTTCCACTATACAGATTGTGAATCACGTGTGGCTCCTACCTCTACCATGTCCCATGGAATGTGGGTTTGTACCGTACGAGATTCGCATAAACGGTCAGAACATACTTTAGAAATCTGAGTTTCATAGACTGAAGAAAGTCATAATGCAGGAAATGTGGTACTAGCGTCGCCACCACTGTCAATGAGCCCAAACGTGAATGTGCGCATAGAATAATGTCTGGTTTGGGAGAGAATCAAAAATAGGTGTTCCACGTGAAGGTCCTATTTCACTCAAAGGCACACCGCTGCGTAGAACTGTTCTTAAAATAATTGTTCAGGCTTCATTGCACAGCTGAACATCTAGGAGTTTACTACACCCGGTCTTCATAAACATATGTGCCTATAAAATTGTTGCCAATGTTTTTCATCCTTCTTTCTTTTGTTTTTTTTTCGTCTGTACAAATAATTGCAATAAACTCTTTTGTCCGCAACCTTTTTTTTTTTGGTTGCACTATAGTCCGCGACAAGCTAAGACAACGCCTCATAGTGAAAGATGCGTGCGGCATCGCACACTTTTCGATGGGGATGAGAGGTTCCTCGTAGAATGAACGTTCCTAGTTCCCCGCTAGAAGCGCTCGCAGCCGATACTACTACTTCCGCTCGATTCGGAAGTGACGCTATCACAAAGATATAACCATGTTGACTACGAGACGGAAATAGCCATTGCTTTATTCTCAGAGGCGGCAAGGTTTAAAGATGCCAACGCAGCGAGTGCTTGACGCCGACACTCTTTGGGCAGCGGAGTACGAGAGAACAGGAGAGGGCCGGGAACCGGCTTTTCGGCTAAAGTCGCAGGCATCTTTCCAGAGAAGGCGTTGGCTAAGAGTGAAAAGTAAAGTGTACCACTGTCCATTTGTATTATGTGCGTCCAACTGCAACTACTCATTACTATGACGTAAGAGTCACGATGAATCAATGACAAATTCACCATGGCGCCATTCGCGTCGAGAGGCGATGTGCCGCTACACCGAGACCGTCAGGCGACCATTCAGTTTTCTGTTGTGCTATTAAAGACGTTAGTCTTTCTTAGGGACCTTCGACGCAAAACTTTTGGTCTGTCTGTCTGTCTGTCAGTTCATATGTCTGTTTGTTCACCCTTAAAGCGAACCGGGTACTCTAAACAGCAGCAGCCGATACCTCAAATGGCCGACCCCATCCGCAGCGCCCACTAATATTGTTCAAGCTTCAGCGTTCATACTCGTGCGATTGTCAATTGAAAGGCAATTATGAAAAGACGCATGTGCGTCTTTTACGAGAAAACGCATGCAGCAGTAATTCTAAAGACCGTAACGTTTATCACGCTGCGCTGACCATGCAATGCTTGCACGAAAAGGCGAGTGTCTCCAACGCTTTGCTAAGACGACATGGTGGTGGCACCTACCTGTCGCCTTGCGTTCTACACTTTATCTCATCTGAGACGGACGCGCATGCCCGTCTCATGACCACGCGTTTCGTTTTCCAAAAAAGCTGCGAGATGGCACTCACATCTTCACGTGTGACGTGACTTGATGCACTCGTTCGCCTAAACTGCACGCTCGAGGCACTTTAACGTAGCGCCTCCAGAATACCATTCACCAATTTTCTTGCGAAGGACATCAAATGAATAATTTGTTCACTCTCTGCACACGCAAGATCTTTTGACGACATTTCCAAATTAACATGTAGATACGGGGCCAATTTTTTTTCGTCAAGAAGAAGCTCTTTCATTCACTCGCCCTCAACACAATCGTCATCAGTTATCAGTAAATGCTGGCGTTTATGATTTTGCAGCGTCTCAAAATGCAACCGAAGTGGCAGAGCTTCACCGCGTTCCTTCGGTTTGGCATTTACAGCGTGAAGAAGCAACACGGCGTCTATTCTCTGCGTTGATAGGATGATCACTCTCGACGATTGTCGTCGTGGTCATTCGTTTGCAGTAAGGTGAAGAAGAAGTGTGAATGTGCGTGCGTTTTGTTCCATGGAATGTGCGCGTTGCGTTTTACCAGCTGCAAAAGGTGTGTCATCAGCGTTGTCGCATGTGTGTTTGTGAGTGAGTTACTTGGCTGTCGCACTGCGACAATCTTAGTGATCGTTTGCGATATGCGCTGTATTGTGCACCAATATGAGGGTTGTAAGTGCGGGCGAGGTGTGCGCAACCAAGAGGACCTGCCAGCGTCATACAATACGAGAGTAAAAAAACACCAGGTGGGGAGAATATGCATTGGTGTATGCATTAAAAAGCGAATTGTCGTGATCGTGTGTGTGAGAGCTGGTGTGTGTGTGTGTGTGTGTGTGTGTGTGTGTGTGTGTGTGTGTGTGTGTGTGTGTGTGTGTGTGTGTGTGTGTGTGTGTGTGTGTGTGTGTGTGTGTGTGTGTGTGTGTGTGTGTGTGTGTGTGTGTGTGTGTGTGTGTGTGTAACTATGTTGACGCATGCCAAATGACACAGCTGCGTCATTTGCCAGATTTAAGTGACTGTTGCGTGGGCGTTTGTCTCACGCTCGAAGTACGAATGCCTTGCATGAAAAACAACATGCGAGGTTTTTTAAAACGGGAAATGATGCGAGCTATGTAATATCGCTGCATAAATCTTTATGAAAGCAGCGATTACAATTGATCACCAGGAGTTGAATCGATCCTGATCGTCACTGAATCGACGCTGCTAAAACTATGGTAGAGCGAAAAAAAGAGAAGCATTTTGTTTTTCAGACATTGTGTCATCCTTAACGATACAATATTACGAATTGTTATTTTTTGTATATTTTTTTTTATTTTGCCTGTTTTGCGTGCATGTATTACGCATAGCTCCATTGTGCTAGGCCCTACCGCGGTGGTCTAGTGGCTAAGGTACTCGGCTGCTGCCTAGCAGGTCGCGGGTTCGGATCCTGGCTGCGGCGGCTGCATTTCCAATGGAGGCGGAAATGTTGTAGGCTCGTGTGCTCAGATTTGGGTGCACGTTAAAGAACCCCAGGTGGTCGAAATTTCCGGAGCCCTCCACTCCGGCGTCTCTCATAATCATATGGTGGTTTTGGGACGTTAAACCCCACATATCAATCAATCATGCATTGTGCTAGCCGACCAGATGGGTTCTTGAAGTTGGCCAGCCAGCAAAGGGAGTTGTGGTCACTCACTACATGGAAGGGACGGCCGTAGAGTTGTGGGCAAAACTTTATAAACTGCCCATACTACAGCAAGACATTTCTTTTTCGTTGTGGAATAATGCGACTCGGCACGGGAAATCGTTCTACTTGGATATGCAATCACTCGCTCGGTTGATTCTTGCCACTGGACGAGTACAGCGCCTAAACCTATGTTGCTGGCATCGGTGTGGATCATAGTAGGAGCGTCCTCGTCAAAGTGAGCAAACATAGGTGGTGTCTGCAGGCACTGTCGTAGATCGTCAAATGCTGCTTGTTCCTCTTCGCTCCATAAAAATGGAACATCGTCTCTTGTTATGCGTGTTAAGGACAATGCTCTGTATGAGAAATTGGTGATAAATCTGCGGTAGTAGGCGCAAAGGCCAAGAAAACGTCTCACGGCCTTCTTGTTTGTTGGCACCGGAAATTTTCGGACGGCATCGATCTTGTCGGGGACCGGACGAACACCATCATGGCTCACAACATGTCCTAAGAATAGGAGTTCCTTGGTACCGAAATGACATTTCTCAGGTTTCAGCGTTAAGTCAGCGGACCGTATTGCTCGAAATACTAATAACAGCCGTCTTAGATGCTCCTGGAAGTTACTGAGAAAACAATGACGTCATAAAAGTATACCAGACACGTCTGCCACTTAAGGCCTGATAGGACGATATCTAACAGTCTCTGAATTGTTGCTGGGGCTGAGCACAATGCGAAGGGCAAGACTTTAAACTCTGAAAGCCCGTGAGGCGTAACAAAAGCAGTCTTTGCTTTGTCTCGCTCATCGACCTCAATTTGCCAATATCCGCTTTTCTGGTCCATCGCAAGAAGAAGCGTGCATGTTTCAGCCTGTCAAGCGAATCATCAATATACGCGGCAATGGGTATACGTCTTTTTTTGTCACGCGGTTCAGCTTGCGGTAGTCCACACAGAAGCGTAAGCTGCCGTCTTTCTTCTTAACTAGAACTACCGGTGTGCCCAATGGCTTTTTGACGGCTGAATGATGTCATCATCGAGCATTTTCTGGACTTGTTCTTGGATTGCTTCGCGTTCTTTTGGTGCCCCGCAGTATGGGGTTTGTCGAATTGGTCTTGCCGTCTCTTCCGTTATAATTCGGTGCTTTGTCAGTGGCGTTATTTAACCTCGCGGTTGATGAAAAACAATCTTCGAACTGGCCGAGAACATCTAGAAGACTCTGAGGAATAAGAAGTGAGTGGAAGAAGCCCGTAGCTTCATTTCGCTCTCTTAATTCAGTTATAATATTGAGTTCAGGATCTTTTTACAGTGTGTGCGGTGGGTGGACTGTCTCCAGAGTGGCAGCTAAACATCGGTGAGTCGGAGTTTCACTACGCATCGCGATCAGAATTGCCCCTTAGCGGGCCCGTGCCTCATACCTGGCAAAGCCCGGGTATGGGGGACAACAAGATGCCGCTAGCACCAAGCCGAACACCACTTATCCATCCCGCTCGACTTCAAGTTGCTGCAGGCTCAGCAACAATATCGACGTCTCATACAGAGAACAGCGAGGCCTCGCAGTGCAAGAAGAGGCGTACAGAGGAGGAAGAAGAGGTTGACAACGATGACGCTACATCGACGTATTCCCTTAATGACATGACACAGATGGATACAGAAGCACCCAAGGAAGACGAGGGAGCTTACACGGTGGTCACCCATCACAAGGACCGAGCTACGGGGATACCGGTGGTGTTCAGACCAATCGCTGCCGAGGACTCCTTCTGGAAGGTGAATTTTAATCGCATAGCATCTGAGATAATCTCTGCTATTAATGAGAAAGTGACATCATCAAGAATCAACAGAGACGGAAGTTTTTGTGTTAGAGTACGGTCTTTGTACTTGGCAAACAAGTTGCTGCTGATCAAGAGTCTGGCTGGATTGCCTGTACATGTGATGATACCTTAGTCTTACATGAAGACCTTAGCAAAGATAAGAGATGTTCCACTTTAATACAATGAGTATGACCTACTGGAATATCTTAAAGATGCTGGAGTAATCTCAGTCACACGACAAAAGAGATGGGTAAGAAATGAAGATGGAAGTGCCACAATGCAGCCCATACGTAATGTAATACTCCAGTTTAGACATGACATGCCATTGCCAAAAAGAGTTGCTCTCGGCTTTACGGTTCAAACTGTCGAGGAATACATTGAGCCGGCGGTAAGGTGTTACAACTGCCAGAGATATAGGCATAAGGCTAAGACTTGCAGGGGAACCAAGAGATGCAAGGTATGTGCGGGTGCACATGATTACAAAGAATGCACCTCGAAGCGTCAACCTAAGTGTGCCAACTGTGCTGGAACACATCTGGCGTCGTTCTCAGGCTGCTCTCGAAACCATTTGGCATCAGCGGCACAAAGAGAGAGAATTGTAAAAGGGTACCATAAGATACAAAGAGGTCCAGCACCTAATGCGGATATAATCTAAGATGTTCCTGCGCCACAAAGAAATGCAAAACAGTGGCGCCACGACTCTTACTCGGAAGTATTGAAGCGCTCAGCACCAAAACATCGCGTTGGCAAAGAAGTCCGGGCCCAGGAACATGCTGAAGTGGAACTTTCTGCCAGGCCAGACACAGCCAAGGAGCCACTGACTACCAAAGGGAAGGGTCACAGCAGCTTCCTGAGGAAAAATTCTTCAAGAAATGCGATCTCGGCAGAGACAACCGGAAACGATCAAGTCATTTTGCCAATAATCTTTGCGGCTCTCAAGGCGATTTACGATCCCTGCCACAAGCAGGTTCTTTACCAGAAGTGAAATTGCTGCTAGATGTTGAGCATCTTCTCTTGTCGTAATCATGGCTACCGGACTATCTAACTGGTACAAAAGAAGTGCAATATTCCAGTGGAACTGCAACGGTTTGCAGAGAAAAAGTGGAGATTTTCAGAAATTCGTCGCTCAGCACGGGTTTCCGATTTTGTGTATTTCCGAAACAAGAGTATCCACTAACTTTCGCTTGTCCAATTATGTGGTGTACCAAGCAGAACGTCCTGCTGCAAAAAGCAGAGTGATGTTGTGTGTGAGACGCGATATTCCGTCGACACTTGTGGCTACATCAAAAACAGATGCGCCGGAATTTGTTAGATGCAAGGTGAAGTTTGGTAACGTTACTGTAACTGTAGTTAGTGTTTACGTGCACCTTCAAGCAAACGTTTCATACGCAGAGTTGGCTGCAGTGTGTAGATCTGACCATGGTCCCATAATTATATGTGGTGATTTTAACGCGCACCATGAATTGTGGGGTAGTGGGCATTGTAGTGTAAGGGGATCTGCTATAGTAAAAATATGCGAAGATTATGGTTACATTATACTAAATGATGAATCTCCGACGTTTCTACGGGGGCATAACTACTGCAGCGCACTAGACATTACTGTGTGCTCTTCTGAATTAGCGGCTGGAGCAGACTGGACTGCAGACGCTGACACAAGAGGCAGTGACCACTTGCCAGTATTCATATATCACCCAAAGTTGAAGAAAACGAAAAATAACCGCACAACAAGAATTACAAATTGGGCGATCTTTCGAGAACTACAGAGACAAAATCTTGAACCTTGTTCTGACACAGAAACTTATGCATCGAAGATAAAAAATTTTCTAACGAAAGCAACTCGTGCAGTACCCGTTCCAGATGGGTATTCGGGTGTTGACGCTGAGTATGAGAGGCTTCGGACAATACGACGTCGATCTGAAAGAAGATATCGCAGGTCGGGTAATTTAGAAGATTTCAAGGTGGCACAGAAAGTACATTGTGCAATGCGTAACCAACTGCAGAAGCTTTCAACCAAAAGGTGGCAAGATTTATGTGCCTCACTTTCTCCATTTACCTCGGCGCCTCAACTGTGGAACATGGTACGCGCCCTCCGACAGCCAGTAGTCCACTCGAGACCACTACAGGCTCTAGCGCTGTCTCGAGGAGTTAGCGAACGTGTTATTGCCGAAGAATTTTGCGATCTTATACTGAGAAATGGAGAGACCGCCCAAACTAGCGAATATAAATCCTCAGCAGAATCTGCTTCGGCGGTTGTAACAAAGTTCTCTGCGATCAGTTCATCAGATCTGGATGACAGCTTCACACCAGAGGAGCTTCAATATGTGCTGTCTTCAGTAAAACGAACAAGTGCACCAGGAACAGATGGAGTTACGTACGCTGCTCTTGCTAATTTGTGCAAAAAAGGAAAATTACACCTGTTGGACATCTATAATAAAAGTTGGCAAGAAGAAAAAGTTCCGGAAAGTTGGAAGATATCAAAAGTAGTACCGTTGCTAAAGCCAGGAAAGAGCCCTATGTAGTTGGACTCGTTTAGGCCGGTTAGCTTGACAAGTTGTTTTTCAAAAGTGATGAAAAAAATGATCAATGAACGAATTTTATGGTGGCAAGACATAAAAAAACTACTACCAGAAAGCATAGCCGGAGAAGAGGTAGATGCAGAATGGACTGCATTCTGGATTTGGTCACAGATGTGGAAAACCAACGAACGCAAGGAAACATCACTGTCGCTGTATTCCTTGATGTCCACCGAGCATACGACACAGTGAGTCACGTTCACGTTCTGGAAGGCCTGGCGTTACAGGGATTCGAGGGCAAGATACTGCGTTGGATCGCTGACTTCCTGAAGCACCAGAAAATTTTTGTAGTTACGCAGGAGGGCCCAACGTCAGAACATGTCGTCAACCAAGGAGTGCCACAGGGAAGCGTGCTAAGCCCTACTCTCTTTATTGCAGTCATGGCACAGCTCCCGTATAATCTTCCACCTAACATCAGATGTTCAGTATATGCTGATGATATAAGTATATGGACGTCTGGTCCATCGTTTTTGGATGTGCAACAAACTCTACAAGAAGGATTGGATTATGTAGACCATTTTCTAAAAAAAAGAGGTATGACACTGAGTCTGGCTAAAACAGCCATACTTCCGTTTACATTAAAAAGACCTGGAAATTTCCAGATTATTCTGCAAAATCAGCCTATTCAAATGGTTAAAACTCATAAATGCTTGGGAGTAATTTTAGACCGGAGACTAACATGGTCGCCTGATGTACAGTCCCTGGAACAAAAAGTGAATCAGGCCATTCGAATCTTCCGGCATCTCTGCGGGGCCAAATGGGGTGGTACTACAGAGTCATTATTAGCCCTACATTTTGCCTGGATACGCCCCATCGTAACTTACTCACTGCCTCTGCTGCACGGACTCCCAGCCTCCACCGAAAGGAGACTTCACTTGTTATTGGCAAGGAGCTTGAGGGTATGTCTGGGTTTACCACGGTCAACTTCCAGTGCTTTAGTGTATGCGGAGGCTCGAGAGCCACCTTTGGCAGTACTCGGAACTAAAGAAACATCTCGAAATTTATTTAGAATTTTCACGCAACATGAAAGTCATTTTTTAACTGGCGCACTAACGCAAAGGACGGCAACGAGACTACAGGATACTATATCATCATTTCAAGCAGTAGTACCAAAATTTAAACAATGGAAACCTTCAAAACCACCTTGGACGTTGCCACTTCTCAACTTTATCCGTGAAATAGACGGCATAGGGAAGAAAGCAGACATGGCACCTCTAGTAGCGGCACAGTTAGTACTTCACCAGCTTCATGTAATGCATATTGAAAAAACGAAGATATATACAGACGGATCATGCACAGAAGAAGCGTCAGCCTGTGCGGTCTTTATACCCGAAATTCAGAAAAAGAAGATGTACAAATTATCGCACAAATCTTCATCGACGACAGCAGAATTGGTGGCTATCTTTGAAGCAGTTAAGCTTATCTGCGAGAATCCCGAGCCACGAAAATGGGTGATATGCACTGATAGCAAACCTGCTCTTCAGCTAATCAGAAATTTGAGATCACCTTACAAAAATGGTGAAATAGCACAATGTATCGCAAAAACTGTGGAATATGCCTCATCGCAGGGTCACAACATCGTATTCCAATGGATACCCAGCCACATTGGAATAAAGGGAAATGAAGATGCTGATAGTCTCGCAAAGAAAGCATTGAAGGAAGGACGGGATTGCACAATCCCTATGTCTGGGGCGGATATTCAACATTTTATATCGCAAGGAGCTAACCATTGTTCGATGGAGAAGTGGTTTGAGAACCCTAAATCAAAGGAAACGATACTTTATGAAGTCGATTCACACAGAAAATTTTCCATAGCGACAGACCTCCCACGACACCTAGAGACATTGATCCACCGACTTCTATTGGAAGTAGCATACACAAACAGCTTCCTGCACAAGGTACAACGATCAAACTCACCGGAATGCCGTTGTGGTCATGCAGAAGAAAATGTTCGCCATATTCTTTTGGAGTGCGTTAAATACGCGAATGAAAGAAAAAAATAAAGAACAAATTAGCAAGTTTGGACAGACGGCCCCTCACAATAAAGAAACTACTTGGACCATGGCCTGAGATGCATCTCCAGAAAAAGGCAATAACCTTCCTGACAGACTTTTTAGTGGAGACCGGACTGGACAAGCGCCTATGACTGACAGCCAGAGATAGGTATTATGTAAAATGTGGTCATGTATATACTGACACTAGAGTAGTAAGGTGTGCGTGTAAGTAGTTTATGACTGTGTGAACTGCGTGAAGAAAAATGTGTATAGGCATGTTATTTGAACAGGTTTCAGTGTGCTATTATGTGTTTTTTTCGTTTTTTTTTCTTTTCCATATTGGTAATTTTTGGGTACCGTTCTGTATTATTATTTTATTTTTCGCTGCAGAACTTCGTGAAATGGAGTAGCTGAGGCAATAGGCACCTCAACCTCTCCACAGCAAAACAGTTAAAACAGAACAGAACAGAACTCTGCCTCTGCGCTGGCGATAAATCTCTGCTCACGTCGACAGGTAGTGGTGTTGAAGCTGCCAGCGTCTCTGCCGGTTGCACTGCAAAGCACTCACGGAATTCTACAATTTTTTCGAAGTATGCAACTGTGGTACCCTCTGTAATGTGTCAACGCTCGTTGCCGAAGTTCGTCAACACCACCTCTGCTTGCTCAGACTGATGTGACTTCTGGCAATAGCAATTCCTTGAGAGAGTAAGAGTGTCGATATTCGTTCCGCAACGCCTTCACCAGTGAGGTGCGTGTTACACGTGAAAGAGACGAGGTGGCATGAAAACGGTGGCATGGTCACGTTGTCAATAACGCGCATGGGCTTGTGCTGCAGCGATGTGCTATGGTCTGTTAAGAAGGTCTGTACACCGTCCGGTATATTTATGATGGCACTTAACTCCCGCAAAAATTCATACCCAAAATGGCATGTTTACAACACTCAGAAAGAATAACGAAGGTTGCGACGAATGATGAATCCCCGATCTTGATTCGTGCAGTGCACTTTCCGGTAGGCCTCAGCAGCTGGCCTCCGGCTCCTCTAATTTGCGGCCCCGTCCATTCCATTTTCACCTTCTTGAGTTTGTCCGCCAGATTCGCACTCATTACTGAAAAGTACACACCAGTGTTGACCAGTGCTGTCCCGTCGTAACCGTCAATTGAAAGTGTAATATCGGTGGGCACAACCTCGTCTTTCGTCGATTCTTTCGAATTTGCGGTGCTTCGTGCGGTGATAATGGGCGATTTTCAACTCTTCGGCGATTCGCAACCTTCCCCCCTAGGGGTCACTGCTTTTAGTTTTCCCGGCGTGGACTGGGAGATCTTCCTTGCGTCATGTCCGTGGTGCTACCTCTATTAGATTTGGGAAAGTAACCAGGAGAGGGCGAGCGTGACCGGAACCAAGGAGAAACGTCCCGCGGGATCGTCGTGCTTGTATCAACGTTGCGCCTTCCATCTAAATAGCACCGAGGCGTAGTTGACGGAAATCCTTGGTACCTGGGGATGGGATGAGGACAATACGGCACGATTCGGCCTGCTTCCCCACAAAAGAAGCACAAGGGCCTGTAGTCAGGGGTACGCGAGATGTCGGTTTTGCGAAGTGGAGGTCGCATCGGCATCGACGTTTCCCTGTAGTACCAAGGCACTGTCGGCGGCTGTTGCTGATGGTACTGCTGAGGTGGTGGCACGTTAGATGGCTGTCGACGGAGAATATCTGCATATGTTGGCCTAACTATTTCAGTGTTCGGCTCGGGAAGTGAAAGCGCTCTCCTTATCTTTTGGCGAACAGTTTCTGTGACCGACGCAATCGCGCAGTCATTGGGTGTGGCGGCGAGCTTCTTCATCTCTTTTTGCACAATTTCGCGTATCAGCTCACGAAAAGAACGCTCGTCAGGTGTCACAGTGGTCACGGCGGTTGCGCTGATTTGTCCGTTGTTGTTCTGGCGGTCGTACTGGTGACGGCGTAGCTTTAGTGCACGTTCAATGGCGGTAGCATCTTTTCAAAGTTCGTCGACGATTGAAGACAAGTTCCGCACGAGACCAACAGAGAGCTGCTCTTTAACACCGCGCATGAGGTGGCTGATCTTTCTGCTCTCGGACATATAGGGATCGGCTCGATAAAAGAGCCGAGCCATGTCCTCAACAAACACAGCAACCGATTCGTTTGGCTTTGGAATACTTGATTTCAGGAGTCGTTGTGCATGCTACTGCCTTTCAGTGTTTGCGAAGGTGTTCAGGAACTTCCGCCGGGACTCGTCCCACGTTAACCACACGAAACTTATGAACCATGTGCGAGCCCCGTCCTGAAGAGGGAAATACACGCACCCCAACTTCTGTGCAGCGTTCCACCCGTTAACGTTGGCTGTGCGCTTGAACTCCTCAAGCCAGCCATATGCGTCCTCATATGTGTTGCCGTGGAAGTCCACAGGAATTTTAGGGGTGAAAACAGTCCCCTGTGTCGTGCTTGCGCTGGTAATGGCGGGGCGACTGCTTCCGGGCGCGGTCATGTTTTCCGCCCAAGAACCGAACTCTGGGCTCAGGCCTAACAAGCGGCGGCTGGTGCGGTGAACGGGTGTTTCGACGAGTGGAATTCTTTGTGGACTAGATCCCGAGCTGTTGAAAGTGTCCTGGACATGTACCCAGCACCTCCACCAGTGTCACGACGCAGACACAGCAGAAGTTTGATATAGAAGAGCTCACTTTAATTAAATGAAAGGCGTTCGTAAAGAGGACCGGGCAAGAACTTCATCTTTCTTTCTTGCTGCTCGAGCTGTTCTTTGCAGGTTGAATGCGGCATTATACCTTGTTTATAATAAATTAGAGCCCCGTGAAATAAAAGATGAATGCATTGCACTCCCCTGTGAAAGCAAAGTCTGGCACGCAATTCACTTGTATTTCCCGGATAGGGCCAACCACCCTGCCTACGCAGACACACTCGCACAGACACATTCATTGAAGGTAGTTGCCTCTGTTTCAGCAAAACGGGGCCCTGCTTTGAAAAGATTGAATATTCAAGGGCTGACAGGGTGATAGCAACACCATGGAGTGAAAGTTGTCAAAGCAAGAAAAAAAAAACTTCACCTACTCCTTTGAGTCACCACCACTTTGGCCACATAGATCGCCTTGGCCATGAACATATCTATTGATCCCACTGTTAAGCACTATGTGTGCTACGAACTTTCATTTCAATGATGCATCACGTCTAATAAAACATTGGCGTTTACCACAAACAAGATGAGAAGCACGGTGACGCGAAACGCATATTCGGTATTTAAGGCAGCACAAAAATCAAAATTTGCGAAGTCAATCTCAGATTGCTTCTCCATTTTTCGCTCTTAGTCATAGTGACCATAGTTACAGAAGACAGCGAAGAAACCTGGCAGCGAAAGTTTCATAAAAAAATGAAAACAACCTAATGGAATGTGACTATTGCCCTGTTTCATTTTGTGGAACCGCCATAGAACAATTTGTTAATTTTAATCATTATTTTAAATGTGGCATTGTTTATTTAGTACAACCTTAGGCACCACGCAGAAACATCGCCTTCGAGAGATATTCATTTCTTCTTCGTGAGCTTTGAGATGAGTGCTAAAGGGGGGGGGGAGGGTGCGATTTCAACTGCAGATATATTGCTAAGCTAGCGCGGAAGTCCGCGCCTTCACAAGTTTATTTATGGAACTTCGGATTCTTTATTTCGATACCTATGAAGTAATGCAAGATGATGGTTGTTTGCGTGACAATTACGGCCACTGTTTGTGAACTACTTCCATTGTAGAGTGGAGGCATGAAAAATAAGGGCAATGAGGCCTCGTTGGTGGAAGCTAAATATATTCTTAGGTTGTGACTGACTGTAGTGCTAGTTATATTTTGTACTTCAACTTCACACCTTTGCAAATCGTAACTTACATTTCTGGTCTTTATTGTGCGTATACGATCCTCAATTACATTGTATCTTCTATAATAATTATTATATAACTATGTATATAATAATTCTCACGTCTAATGTGTACCACCCATCTAACACAATGCTCCTCTAAAACCCTGAAAAGTAGCCCCGCCACGGTGGTCTAGTGGCTAAGGTACTCGGCTGCTCACCCGCAGGGCGCGGGTTCGAATCCCGGCTGCGGCGGCTGCATTTCCGATGGAGGCGGAAATGTTGTAGGCCCGTGCGCTCAGATTTGGGTGCACGTTAAAGAACCCCAGGTGGTCTAAATTTCCGGAGCCCTCCACTACGGCGTCTCTCATAATCATATAGTGGTTTTGGGACGTTAAACCCCACATATCAATCAATCAATCAAAACCCTGCAAAGTACTCGAAATAAGTAAATAAACAACCTCCATTATTAACGTGGTGTTTTCTTTCTGCTTTCGTAGTGATTTAGCAAACTTTACAAGTGTACCTACCGGTATACCGAGGAACGATTAACCTTCACTCGTTCCACCTCGGTGGATCAGTGGCTCGGCTGCTCGGCTGCAGACCGAAGGTCGCGGCTTCGATTCTAGTGACGACTATCGCATTTCGTTGGAGGCGAACTAGTAGAGGCCCATGTACGGTGCGAAATAAGTACACGTCAAAAAGCACCTGGCGGTAAACATTTCCAGAGTCCGCATATTATTATTACTTGCATATTATTTAAATTCTCTCAACCTCGGAAACTCATGTGTATGCTCTGAGCTGTGAGCTGACGTTTGTCAAACCATAAATTACATGTTCAGCGCAGTGTAGGTGCCCGTAATAGCACAATATGCACACAGCTATTAGTATTTTTAGAGCTTCTCATGAATAATTTGTGAATAAGTTTGATTTTAATAATTTCTGTGGTAGCAAAAATCAAATCAATAACGTACCCCGTGTAATCGAACGTACCACTACAACCCCACACGAACAATCAGGGGCCTTGTAGGTGATTCTTTCGATATGCAGTGTATGATCTGCAAAAAGGAATGAGCACAATCATTTACAACTTATCTACACTGCGAACAGAACATTCTTCCCATATGCATGTCATTTACCGCGCCTATAGTTCTGGGACAGTCAAACTGTTTACTAGACTTCTCAGGCACTTCGTAACCTTCAGGAGACGTTGTGCAGTGCCTTGCATACACGTAACTGCCCAAGAAACATCCACGACAACCGACGCCATGAACCCTGCCAAGTACCCCATTAGGTGGAGCCAACCAACGCGTCATTAGTATGAAATAAAGAATAACTGAGCGCAGATGTGTGAAAATATTTTTGCTATTTGAAAGCCGAGAATCAAACTGGTCGTCATGCCAACGATTCCAAAGCCGCTACATTTTGCGGGCAGATACGCCTCATAGTGCGGCACCAGCACTCCCGTCTCTTTTTATTCGGTCGAGGTCACTAAACGAGGGCTTGGCTATCTGGACACCCTTATTTCAGGGAATATTTTTAAATGTCGTTTATTTTAATGATTGTTTACAGAAAGTGATTCTTCAGTGAACAGCAGCACATTTCGTGCTAAAAAGCTATTCGCGTGTTAAGCGAGAAAAGCTGCTCATGAGCCAGTTCAAGAGCCAAGATATGTCAGCGCCATCAGCTGCTTCCATGGTTTACCTAATATAGAGGAGAAAAAGCCCCGCCATGCGATAACTCCGCTTCCTGTGCAATGTCGACGTGGTTGTTAGGCCTGTTCTCTTTTTTTTTTCAGTACACTCTGCTTTGAAAAAAATTATGAAAAGAAACCCGAATTTCTGATATGAAGTTGCCTGAAGGACTTTAGGTTTTCGAGAAGCTGTTGCCGAGAGAGCACGAAAAAAATGGGGTGGAGATGATGTCCATGTACCCACCACCACTCAAGGAGAAATGCTAGCAAAATAAAAACTAAAGCGTTCCCTTGCGCCAGTTGGCACGACATAATCAATGTAAAACAAGGCAAAAAGACAGAGCACCAGCACGAGAAGAACAAATCAAAGGGCACATAAAAAGGAAAAAAGCAGTCTCTACTTATTGCAACCTTATTAGTCTGCTAAAAACACACCTACCACTTGTTCAGCGTTAAAGGCCGGGTACATGCACCGAAGGCTCCCTCACGCACCCTGCACTACAGACGCTGTCATCTTATGAATGACAGTGTCCAGGGAGCATTCGTGAGTCTACATTCAAGTGAATTGTTGTTAGGATACCAGTGGTATCAGCACCTGGCCTCTGAAAGTCCTAACTCCCGCTTCGTTCTACAATTGTACAAGTGTTTTACACAAAAACACTGAACGGCGTATGCTATATACTGGGAGTAAGAATTACGAAGATGATAATACTGATTATGCAGTTCTGACAACTATTCATTCTGTCACTCTAGCCTCCAGCTGTTATAAAGTAGCATCGGTTATCCTAGCATTTTCACGTGATCCTTACATAAGTGTCAATGTTTTTATTTCAGAGGTTGTCAATGCGCCACATATTCTATTCCATAAATTCACTTACCAGTTTTCTTTAAGGCTTCCGAAAGGCAGCTGGCACTATTCAACTACTAAAACAATAAATATTTGTAATACCTTCACTAAAGACGTACATTCGGGCCAGAAGTCTTGTGCTGAACTGTCCCACTAGTTCCACACTAATCCTGTTTAAAAAGATGAAGCGTGGTTCAGAATAAGTATAACCATAATTGAAGAAATTATACATCTTACCTCTGTCGGCCGTTCAACATTGTCCTGTTGAAAGAGATGAACATCTGGTTTATAGAACGCTGTTTATCATACCTGCAACGGATGTTGTTAATTTTTGTGGTATTGTACGTCCATATTATTTCTTTAGTATTCACAAACTGAAAAAGAGAGGCAAAAGATAAGACGCAGTGAGTATGTTGTGCTAAGCTGCCGCTCCCAGATAGACATGTTCATTTTTTTTATATTCAAATGAGATTTTTTTTCTGATATGAAGTTCTCTGAAGGGCTTTAGGTTTTTGAGTTTGCAGAAGGACCCTCAGCCCAAAAACGCTACGCTTACCAGTTAAGACAGCTAAAAGAAAATGGCTAGTGGTAGTTTTCGACATCTTCCTTCTTTGCTGACACCTCATTGCATTATTACCTAGAGCAATGAATTCATAAATCTTATTGCAGTTGTTTAGAGTTCTTGGTCTTGGAACTGAAGTTGTTGTTGAAATGTGTGAGCGCGAATACAAGCAAAAAGTCATAGTTTCGGTCCGATGCAGCTACCTTACTTTACCCGAATTTATTTCAGCAGCTAAAATGTACGTCAAAAGCGGGACACATAGATGTCCAAGTCTGCCCAGGCGGCGCTGTAAGAAACACCGCCGCCAGCGCTCTCATCCCCACCCTTGCCACAACTAGGTAGTGCGAATGAAGCCACCCTCAAGCGAATGTGCATAGGTCACTATAGAATTCCCTTCTTTCGTTGGTGCTGAGGTGTGGCTTTCTGAAAACTAAAGTCCCGAAGAGCTTTTTTTCGTCGATCCAGAAATGTAAACATTTTCCGTCTATTCAGGAAAGTAGAAAGCTCATGAAAGTGAACTGGGGACACAATGCAAAAGATGCTTCAGTTATTTGGCCATGCGGCAACTCGCAAGTACAAGTGAGCATCACATGACAATGAGATCGAGGCAAGCACTTCGACGAACTTGTACATACTCGTAGTGTCAATGCGAATAACTGCATACACAAACACTCTATCTTACGATCAGTGGCACGGAGCTCATTTCATCAGGCACGAATTGCCTAGGTGATTTTCAGCTTTGCAGTAGCATTCTACGTCCATCTCCCGCTTCCGTTGCGTTCCGTTGTTTTACTACGCATTCTCGAGTCTTCCATTACCTGTTGTCTTCCCCTTCTGTATATTGCAACTGGGGATACGTCTTTGTCCATTTCCTCGGGGTTCAACGAAAGGCGAAACCAAAACCTCCGAGAAAGCTCTGGCGATCGCGAAGATTATGAGCAAGCAAAACGTCTTGCTTGTGTTATGACCAGTCATTTATGCTCGTCATACAGTCATGTTAGGGCATACAAATTGGGGTATTGATACGATTATCGAAACGGCCAAGAAAGCCGTAAGCGGCTAGATAGATAGATAGATAGATAGATAGATAGATAGATAGATAGATAGATAGATAGATAGATAGATAGATAGATAGATAGATAGATAGATAGATAGATAGATAGATAGATAGATAAATAGATAGATAGATAGATAGATAGATAGATAGATAGATAGATAGATAGATAGATAGATAGATAGATAGATAGATAGATAGATAGATAGATAGACAGACAGATAGATAGATAGATAGATAGATAGATAGATAGATAGATAGATAGATAGATAGATAGATAGATAGATAGATAGATAGATAGATAGATAGATAGATAGATAGATAGATAGATAGATAGGCTCAATGTCACCAAGGCTGGCTAATAAATGCTTCGAATTTTAAAAAATTGATAATTTTGACACGTACCCGCTACAATTAGGCCAAAATATTTTTGGACAGCTTTACGCCCCTGCTACACGTAGTGATATAAAGAAGACCGAGTGATAAAGGTCTAACGTAGAAATGCGTGCTAACTTGATAGCCACATCTTCATTGATTAAAAGCAACAACTCACGTCTCTGATTCGGTAGCAGTGCACATGGACGAACGGGAGAAAATATTGTGCAACTTCTATATGGGCAACAAAAACGAGAACTATGGCTGTCGAGACTTTTTGGTGCATAGCACAGCTGCTAGACATTTATCTGAATGCACACAAAATGTGACTTTAAGCTGCTGTTGTGGCGTACGACCGGAGATTATCTTTGATGACCTTTCTTTTCTTTCAGTGAAACAATGGGCTAACGGCAGCTGCTTTTTTCGCATTACACTTCTTCACACGTTGATTCTATTGCACAGATTTAAACAACCGTTTTCAGAATACACATTTCTGTCTGCAACGATGTCCTCTACAAAGGCAACTTTCACCCTATTAAAACTTTTGATATCTTAGTGGTTCCTGGCCGTATCCTTGACAATTTATGTATATTTCACACTGAACCATCGTCCATGTACATGCCACACTGAACTATTCATGTACGTGCCACACAGAACTATGCCCATGTCACACTGAACCATCGCTTCACACGTTCTTCGAAGGGTAATAAACGGAAGTAGTGGTGAAAATAATCAGGAAAACTGGGGCCGAATGCACAAAGCTTTCTCTTTGGCTACGCATTTTCTTAGCCAAAACTTCTCTTATCTGGAGGGATTACTATAGCGCGAGTATGAATTTAACTTATTCGGCACTTAAGAGGGCAAGGAGGACACACGATAGCCGATGAAATGACAAGGAAAGAAAGATGTGTTTGCCGATAATATCAAGACAGCACGCAAAGCGTCTAGCATCGAGAGTATACGATGATAGCCAATAATTTGCTGCATCTAAGTTTCAGATCCGCGAGTGTCTGCTACAGCGCTTACGGGATGCCGCGTACGTTGTAAGAGACGTTTTGGTGGGCTGTGCAAAGCCAAGCACTCGCCTTTAATCAACGACTGTAGCTAAAAAAATAATTGCTCGATGGCCTTAAGCCACCGAGCAATCTATGCACTATCTCGCCAAGTACAAGTAAACAACACTCCAGGTGCACCACTTAAATGAAACCACACATAAATCGATGCATGCAATGTTTGAAAATGTGCCTCGAATGTCTTCCCCTATTTAACGCGACCAGTTACCTTACATTTCATCGAAGCTGCGCTGCTACTTAACTAATTCGGTGCAATCTAGCACGGCATAGTGGTGAACATAAGGGTGTTTTATACCTATAGTCAAAGGTAGCCTTTGTTACAATATTCTTATTACAAGACACATGAGCGACTTTGGTGCTTGCAGACGAAATGTGCGGAAATAGATAACAGCAGTAATCAAATGAAATTGTGAGCACAATTTCGCTGGTTCTATGCACCGCAGCATTTTTATAAAGCCGGAATGCGAGAACGTGCATACGCTTACGCTTAGGTATATGTCTACGTAAAATGAGGGAGACTCGTCGGGAGGTGTCTCAGTGCTAATACTTTTCACAAAACACGGTGCAAATATTTCCTCCAGCGTTGTTTGAGTGCGCAAACAAAGCAAGGGACGTGTATACGAGTCTTGAGGTCGATAGACGTTATCACACGTGCGAAAAGGACGAAAAGAGAGAGAGAGAGACTCTCGTTTCGGCTTCGCGAAAGCATGAAATTGATAGATAATAAAGACAATTTTCTGGCCCAGCAGACGTCAGGGAAAGTCTCCGCAAAGCAGCGTCAGATGCTCGGAGAGCATAACAAAGTGGAGTACGCATTATATGGGAGTGACAGCCACTCAGAAAGCGAGATGAAGTGTGACTGTCCTTAGATGTGAGAATCAATGCTAATTAGGAGAGTTGAGTTAATGAGCCAAAACTTTCCTAAATAACGATAATGGAAGCAAACTGAGCATTCATCTAGTGAAAGTGACAGTAGTGACAGTGAACTCATAATAGTTGATTAGCGTTGTCACAGGCCGATGTATATTTTTATTTTCTTATTTATATTTGGCAAACTATGAGAAGGTAGCCTACGTTAAAGCCGGCTATCCCAACGTCATGACAGTAATGTACAAGAATAAATAGCGCTCGGTTATACAGTCACACGTGGCGGTTTCTATCTTCTAGTAACCTTGGGCAAACGCATTCTAACTATTTTTTCTATTTTTGACAAAGTTTCACTAGACGTTTTTGCATTTGGCTTCATTCGAAGGAATGACGATATATCAGCAATAGGGCGAACGCAAGCACTGCTGCAGTGGACGAGCGGTTACAGCGCTCAACTACAATCTAGAAGGTACTTGGTTCGATTCGCAGAATCACTGAGCACTTTTTTTTTCAAGAGGTTGCCCGGCCTGACATTATGCGTGGTGGCGGGTACTAATTTTTTGAGAAGTAGGCTTTCGCACTTGCTTCTTTCACTCCCCTTTTGACCCAAAAGCGCTGTACTGTGCTCCTTTAAAAATTAAACAATTCAGGGTTCATAATTTTCTCCTCCATCCTCTCTTATCGCAAAAGTGTGCAGTGCTGAAATACCAATATCATACCTGGTATATTACTTTTCACGTGTTTGGATATTCGACCAGCAATCAGTCTTCATGGTGTTTTAAAGAAAATCTACACATGCAGTGAGCTAACTGCTTGCAGCCAAGTTGACTGCCTTTGTAGGAACACGCTTTGGTGCTAATTTGGTGGGCATCATCACATGCAGCAAGACCAAGGAGCACGGACAGTTAGAGCTGACGCAAACAGAATGATTAGTTTGTGTCTACTCTCCCGCTATTTGTCATGCTGCACGATTCAGTGTAATGTCTCTGTCAATGGTTAAAATGAACTATAGCAGTTAATCGAGTTCTGCTGAGAGGGTCCCCTATTGTCCAGAATGGAACAGAACAATGGCAATTTGATTTGTGTGATAAAGAGATACCGTGCTTTAGGTTACTAGAATAAATTTCTAAATTTCTAAAGTGAAGTTTATTTTTTATTAACAACAGTTCCAGTGCAGATGAAAGGTGCATGGACAAAATTCGTGTATTCAGCTTGACTAGGTTTGTGACCTTAATTGTAATTGCGAACCGGTATCACAGTATGCATAAATATCACACACATACACAGCCACGGGTGATAGCTTGCTTATTCTGATTAAAATTGATATGTTGAAATCGACATATTCGACCAACGCAATATGTACAAGATATGCCATGTAGAGTAGCTATGCTCTAAACTAATCTTCGCAGGTTCGTTCCATTTTACCCAATATCTTGCCCATGACTGTAGGTTGGTAAATGAAACAACTTCTTCGAACACACATATTCTGTATAAGGTTACATTTATTTTTATGCAGTACAAAACAAACTGAAATGTATCATGGCTCAAAAGAGAATTAACTACAAATAAATTCAGCCAAATCATTACCAAGCTTACCATGATAAACGGATTCTCATTTAAAAGATACATATATACATACATACATGCATACATACATGCATGCATGCATGCATACATACATACATACATACATACATACATACATACATACATACATACATACATACATACATACATACATACATATACGCACAAACACATATACATATGTACACCCATACGTACATACATACACTCAGGTGTAAATATTAAAATGAATGGCTATAAAACAACAATTCTAATACACTCATTTTGAATATACTACAGAAAGTAACTTACGAGAGAAATCCACCGGCACTGTTATGTCTGAACAAGGTGTTTCTCGAACCATCTCGCAAAAGCTTGATTCAAAGTTTTCCGCTGCTGCCCAGTGACAAGCAGTTTTTATAAAAAACACAAAAATAAAGCCCTTGACAATGTCATGCTAAAGAAAAGGGCTGTGCATCAATATTTCGTACATGTCTGCAATATCACTGTTTATATACATAGCTTGGCTCATTCACAACCCACTAACAAAGCATGTTAGGACACTTGGGCTGAAAGTTGGCACAGCGCGAGTAAATTCTAGACAATGCATGAATAATACAATTATAAGCTACTAAGCTCCTTGGTGCAAACAGTGTTTATATTGACAGCTATAGGTGCCATTTCGTTTCCCCAAAACACTTCTCAAAAGTAGAATCAACTTTATTTAGCTAAAAGTTTCTATTCTGGCGCGTTGTGGTGGCTCAACGGTGAAAGTGACTCTTTTGGCCAAGAAAACAAAGACCAATTATTTTTCCAGTTCGTGAATTCACCCCATGCTAACATTGAGGCAGCTGGTAAGAGTGCTTTTGGAGAGAGGAAACCACCACATTCCCACCAGTTGTGGCCTTGGGTAGCTACTTCACTTGGACAAAAATGATGAAGAACACTCCTCAAGATGACTTCAAAGTTTGCACATCAACACAGTTCCCATACAGCTGTCTATTAGTCTGCTTGAAAAATATTGAGTTTACTGGTAGGCAAAGACTGTACACTACGTGAGGTGATGCTCCAGTGCACTGCATGTATGTCTTGCTGCTGGCCTCAACTGCGATGTTGCTCAGCACATATGTGTAAAATAACAACTAATACTATGCCACTGCAAAGTAATTATGTGTCATTTGCATGAAACAGGGACCACAATAAAAGAACATAACAACATTTGCCTTCACAAAGCTAAAAAAATGTAAATAAATTTCCACAGAGTTTTCACAGTTCATCTGAGGATAGTAATATTGGTAGTAAACACATTCTTACTTCCACTAACAAACTATTTTAAGATGCCAGATTCAATATTAGAGTATACCAGCACTTTTGTAGGGCTAAACAATTGTACAGGCACCTAGAAAAACACAAGTGAATGCATGCTATAGCTACATATAAAAATAAATACTTTTATTTCTAGTCTGAGTAGAGCTGCATAGATGATAAGTCACTTGCATTACATTATGAACAAATCTATCCGAGCAAAGTATACATTTAAAAAGTTACACTTACACAGTATCTAAGTAGACTATTGAAGGACGGACATGCAGTGGGATAATACTCAAGCACTAAAATCTACTGTTAAGATATACTAGGAGTAGTGATGATCCTCTTCCTTCCAAATAAAATAATCCACATAGATTCACTTCCCAGAGCTTATACACTCATGGCATCATTGGTGCTATACAAATGAGTGTACACTGAAGGATGACATCGACTAAGTACATGATTACTGCATCCATGGCTTTACTTCTTGTACTACAAAGAATGCAAACACTGTTACCATTGGCGACCATGGATGCTGTGATTTCTGGCATGTAAATATAGAGGCACGCAGGCACTTAACACACATGTTAAAAACTTCAGCTCAAAAATAATTGCCCACTAACACTACATCAGCCTTTAAATTAGTGTCATAGTTTGGTATCTTCCATGCAAAATTTAAATAATTTCTAATGCAAGCAAATGAACTGCTGAATAATGCCCTGCTAAGAAGTTAAGCAGCAGCTGCTCCTGACATCACAATGTGCTCTTTGTGCTGTTGTAAACTTTGAGCAGGGGAACAGTCACTGGCAGTCCCTTTATACTTGTTGGTCTTCTGTGCTCTGTTCTTGATACACTGTACATGACGGTAGAGCACCGAACCCCTTGTTACTGCTGGAACTTAGCAAAATACAGATTATTGTTACAACCATGCTACATGCAAGAGTGTATAGTTGTCAATTATGTGCTCATATTTACAGATGTCGTATTTTCAGAAGCCAATGACAAGCCTCAACACACACACAAACAGTGAAGACTGAAAATATATTTTATTATGATACAAGAGCAAAACTACAATGTTATAGATGAAGGCACG
This sequence comes from Rhipicephalus microplus, assembly GCF_043290135.1. Classification (NCBI taxonomy): domain Eukaryota; kingdom Metazoa; phylum Arthropoda; class Arachnida; order Ixodida; family Ixodidae; genus Rhipicephalus; species Rhipicephalus microplus. The sequence goes on from NC_134708.1 coordinate 95,522,792, forward strand.
AAACTTCTGCCAGGCATAAAAAGCCAATAAAGTTTCTTCTATTTTGACTTTACACTAGGTGCGAGAAGCAGACCACAAATAAGTTCACTAAGAAACACAAGTTAGACTGCCTTACAATACAAAAGCCAATGTTCATACCTTTAAGGCTGTCTAACATAGCCAGCTCACCGTACTGCGTATAGGAGCAAATGGGCAGTCTAGAAGACACAAAGAACTTGTGGATTATGAGTGTGCTTGTTGCTGACATCTATTATTCTAAATGAAGAAAACATTTCAAAAATGCACTTCAACAGGGGAAATATTCATACGCAACAAACACAGCGGGCTCCTGCAGGTGCCACCAACACTCACTATTATTGTTGATACCAGTGTCTTGCCGGATGGATATGCTGCGTCCTGCACAGAACACCAAAGGAGCGCTCCATGACTTGGATTGCATGTGTGCTAGCTGCATCGCTCTGCTGCTGAAATAGGCTAGCCAGAGACAGAGAAATAAGAAGCCATGGCTTTGAAACACACTGAACGTCACCTTTAGAGATCAACAATGCATATCTAGGTCAGGTACAATTTGTAGAAAAATATATATCACTATGCAATCATGGTGAACATGTTCGGCTGAAACACAAGCAACAGCACTGAGAGAGAAAAAGCTACATTAGGTAAAAGATGCAGTTACTGGCCCTATGTCATCTGAGGCTTGTTTAATAGGTCTTTCTCCTTGCAAGTTGTGAACAGCCAGACTATATTCACCCGCTTGTTATTTCCTTCCAGAGCACTTGATCCACAGAGGGAGTCACAAGCTCGAGAGCTCAATAAAGAATCAAAGTATTTGTGCTCGTTTCAAAGCACAAGCTTTTGAGTCTCAGATTATTGGAGTTTCATTCATAAGCTGCAGGCTTTCAACTTTCAACATTCTCAATTATCTTGCTATTTAATTCTCTAAATGTTGAATAAGAATTATGTGTGAGAATAATACAGGTATCCACTGCAAGCAACCATGCTTGGGTTTTCAATTTGTGCACAGTAACTGGTGTTCACTTAATCGTATGTATTAAAGAAAAACTAACCTTGCAGCCAGCCGTTAGGCAGTTTAGTGCCCTCGAAGCTCCCAAGCAGACCACAGTCCTTCCAGATGAGGCTGCCATGCATGCTTCCACGCCACATCCGCTGAATGATAACAGTCCGAGCAGTGACATAGGCTTGCATAGTTAGGAAGAACGTGTCCTTCGTATTTTCGTACAGGTGCTCCAAGTAATGATGAGGATTGATGTGCCAGAATGTGCAACCGATGCATCACAGGACCTTAACAAACCAATCTCTGCGATCTGTGAAGAGCCAAAAATGAGGTGTTTAAAAACAATCATTAAAAGCACTCACTTCTAATACTTTTTTGAGGAAGCTATCACTTCGTTAAAGTGACCAAAATCTGCTATAATGAATTTGAAATAAACTGAAGCCTCATGTAAAATTTACGTACCGCAATATATATGTCCTACTGAAGTATAGTACTACCACAGTGGTAATCGTCTATAGAACTAATTTTCCAAAATAACATAAACTTTTTAAGTGCAACCTGGCTCCTGAAAAATAATTTGACATTAACTTTCCAACTATCAAACGTGGTCAATCGACAGGCCCAACCTCATAATCAAACAAAAGCTCACTTGTATCAAATCACAAAAAACTTTTTATGCATTTGCTCCATAATATATGTATGTATATAACAGTTGTAGTAAATTTTTCATGCTTCAACTTACCATAGAGAAACATTATATCTGATGGGCTTAAAAACTTGCACACGTTATAGAACTGCGTGAATAATAGTACCAGTAAAATTTAGTTCTGCTAGGTGAACTCACCGATATCAGAATTTAGTAGCCGTCGGTGTCATGAGGAACCAAGTACGGCCAACAGGCAAAGGGCATCTGCAGACTGGAAGCTGCCAATGACAGCAATGAAGGGCTGGCCAGGCGTGCACGTCTGTTGATAAAGTGTAAGAACTGGCCATGACCTGCTGTTGTCAAGGCTCTAGTGCCTTGCAAAACGATGGCCAGACGAACTCGGAAACCTGTAGTTAGGCGATATTGGCCTACAACTTCATCCAAAGCAAGGCACCAGTGAAATCTTTGCTTTTTCTGGGGGCCGGAGGGAAGCTTGACGTTCACGGGCTCTCGCTGCCGCATAGAACTCTCAAGTTGTTACCGAAGAACAGTCCAGGCCCGTTCCAAAGTAACACAATCCACAACAGAATGTAGCATCTCGCAGTTTTGGTTGATCTCATCACAGCGCTAGGACTATGGTTATCACAAAAAGGAGAAGTGACGATTTAACAAACAAAAGCGCCAAGCTGCCCCACCACAACTTCGCAGGGCAAAACAGTTATCAACGCTGTCTTTCAATTTTCGGTCACACGAGCACAGCTTGTTCACAAGTCTTAGAACATCAACACAGCACCACTGTTCACAAAGAACATCGTTTCACTCCCGAACAGTACATTGCTCTCAAGTAAATAGAAGCGTACAGGCTAACTAGTGGCGAAGCAAGAACCGAGCGCGTAGTTCATACGTTTCCGTACGTACTTGGGGTCACTCAAGTAACGTGTCAAAACGCTGTCAATCCGAAACGTCGCACAGCACTCAACTGAGAGACTGGAAAGTCAAGCGAACGAACTGTTACCGGCACACAAACACACATTGCAGGTTTCTCGAGTGCTAGTTGCCGTCGATACATCGACGCCGATCCCCGCTTGATAACCACACCAACGCACAGGCTTCGCTGCGCTTCACCGTACACCATTGCACTGCCACAGCTTTCCGCACTGCTTACACGCACCGAAAGAGCTGCTGTAATCACAACACATCCGGTCAAACGCTGAAGTAACTCCTGCGAGAAGCGTTTGCTGAAAGTCGCACCGACCGATATGCTGTTTACGACGCCATGTTGTTTAAGACAACTGCGCAGCACATAAGAGAGCTCTTAGAAAGTTCTTGCACTATTTTCACGGCGTGAAAAAAATTTCTCTTATGTGCGAGGGGGGTGATAGGACGAACAGGACAGGCGTGCCAGATGAAAGAAGTGTTTTGGCAACGTCGCGGAGTGAGCTGATGTAGAGGGTATTGCCTCACAGCCAATCACAAGCTGTGCCTGTCGGCCAAGCCATCGTCTGCTTGCGTTTGTCGTCTGCTTCGATCAGAGCATGCGACAGGGGATTCGCCTTCGCAACGCTATTATTCTCAGGTCAAGTGGTCGCTGCGTCGCACAAAATACATGTCAGTGGCTCGCTCTACCTTTGAATGATGTTCGTGCGCCAAGTTAAATGGCTGGTAATTGACGCATGGATGAATTCAGCCAAGGTTTGCTCCAGAATCGTGAGGGTTTGCATATTTTCGGTGTCATACAAAGTTACTAGGGTCATTTCATTCCGATTGCTTGCCATATTATCACGGTCCATATCGGTGTCTGAACAGTGAAGGTGAAGATGCATGATTTGTTTGTAGTTCCATGCGTAATCTCGCGCACCCCTAATGCGCTTTGGTTTACAAAGTACGCTTTGTTCCAGATCGTCCCAAAGTGTATCGACAGCTTTATTTCAGAGATCGCAACCATTGGACAGTTAGAGCCAATGAAAGTACACTAGAGCACAAACTTTATGAACCACTCACTGAAAACTTCCTCTCATTTTTATTTCCAATAGCGTGCAAAGAATGTGTTCCTATAACCTCTTTGGTGGCAATTTTCACCAATGAGGCAAAGATCTCGAGTCGCACTTTTAATTGGATGAGATGGGGCGCAACACAACAACATAACAAATAAGGTTGATCCTATGCCATGCCGCGTTCGAATGCACCGACCATTCACGTATCACATTGCTTGTCATCCAACCACAAATCTTTGCATGCGTAGTTTTATGCCATTGACGCCCAATAAAATTCTTCAATTACTGCCACTTCGAACTTATTGGACGATGGTGGTGTTCAACACCACCCACTGCGTACAAGGGAAACAACACGCGAAGCTCAAAGCACCGAAAGAAATAAAAACGCACCAGCAGTCATCAGGCAGCCCTAATGGGCGTGAATTAACTCAAAACCAGCCAGGGCACCAAAGTATACCGCCGCGGCAGCAGGTTCTAAGTAGCCACATTGTTCCTAAGAGTGGTCCGGACCACTCTTAGGATTTTCTTTCAGCCATGCTGTTTTTACGCACAATTTCGCTTCGTGAATTCACTTACGAGCACTTTTCGGTGACGTTAGCAGATATAGCAACTGCATCACCATCGCTGAAATGTTCCCGAGCAGTCACAGCGCGCTTTATTTGCAGCGGCCGATGTGACAACGATGGCCTCTTACGACGTTTTTTCGTTTCGTGAATCGACTTACGCAAGAAATTTTCTCTTGCGCAAAAATGTTTTCGTAAGTGAGTTTTTTTAATCCGGCCCCTGATGCAGTTCGTGACAACTTGCACTGTTTCCAACGTAGCGAAATACCACCCATTAAACTAGCCGGCCTGCTTCAGCCTGTACGAGCACCTCACGCACCTTTGCACAGTTCAGGGTTGAGTGAATCGAGTCGCTCTCCAATTCCAGAGCTAATAAGTGCTGAATTGATAGCAATGATAATATTAATAATACTACTAATGATGTTAATAATAATGCATCACTCAATAATGCGAAAGCCAAGCTGTTCAAGCAGATACTGCTTTGGACATGGCTATTCTATTCTTTTTTCGTCAAAAACATCGTCCTCCACCTTAGTACTTCAGTTGTGGTCATCGCAAATCGTGATATAGCTTTCACGGCACAGTTGCTTTGCGTTATGCAGCAGCTGAACGTTACGAAACACTGAACGCCAACTGCATAGCACCCGTAGGCAAGCGGCTTAATTTAGCTCCTCAACAAAGTAACTGCATATATGCTTTCGAAGTATGTCACCACATATCCCAACCATGCCCCGCTGAAGTGTTCTAGAGGTGTAGTGGCTATGGTACTAGACTGCTCACCCACAGGTTGCGGGAGGAAATCCCGGCTGCGGTGGCTGCATTTTCGATGGAGGCGAAAATGCTGTAGGCTTGTGTGCCCTTTTTTAGTGTACGTTAAAAAACCCCAGGGGTCGAAAAATCCGGAGCCTTCCAATACGGTGTCTCTCATGATCATATGGTGGTTTCGGAAAGTTAAACCACAAAAGTCCATCAACATATTCCAAACATCAAGATCAAGTTCTATCATACGCGAAATTTATGGCAATATGGCCCTTAGGGAAATCACCGGACTAGCACTTATAAGCCTCGTTTACGGTCCCCACGTTCCAACGAATCTTCACACGATGCTCATAACGACTTCGCCGACCACCACCTGTCCAGATACAAACGCCTTTGTCCAGCGTGTCGAAGCAGAATGGATGCTTGCGCGACAACGCATTGTGTCAGCTAGCATCCAAGGCCAGGATGCTAGCTGACACAACATCCATCACAGAGCTTACAAGTCTAGTGACAAAGCCTGGATTTGGGCCCCAGGTCGACCTTTGCGAGGCAGCCCAGAAAAAAAATGTTGTGCTAGTATATCGGAGCTTACGTTTTGCATCGCTTAGGCAAACTAAACTACGAAGTTCTGCCAACGGAGTCATCACTTCTTTCTCATAGACGACGTTTGGTTCAAGTCCCTATCACTAAACCGTAGTAGTACGCTGACTGCAAATAACAAACTTCCCGATGCTGAGTCTGCCCTCTGTACACTTTTATTTTCTCGTTTCTTTTATTTTAAAGTTCTGCTCTATAATTTACTAGTCGCTGTGATTCTATGGATTATTTTTCAATATTGTATTTCTTGTTTCAAGTCAGCACTGCGACCATGACTCTTCGTTTTATTGTATGTGTGTGTGTTTGTGTGCGTGTGTGCTTGTGGTATGTGCGTGTGTGTGTGTGTGTTTGTGGGGATGTGTGTGTGTGTGTGTGTGTGTGCGTGCGTGCGTTGATTGATTGATTGATATGTGGGGTTTAACGTCCCAAAACCACCATATGATTATGAGAGACGCCGTAGTGGAGGGCTCCGGAAATTTCGACCACCTGAGGTTCTTTAACGTGCACCCAAATTTGAGTACACGGGCCTACAACATTTCCGCTTCCATCGGAAATGCAGCCGCTGCAGCCGGGATTTGAACCCGCGACCTGCGGATCAGCAGTCGAGTACCTTAGCCACTGGACCACCGCGGCGGGGCTGTGCGTGCGTGCGTGTGCGTGTCTATGTGTGTGGGGGGGGGAGCAATGAGAAGCTAGTGGCTGCTGTGTCTTAAAGCAGCAATTCGCTCCGAGTTAACTCTTTGCGGCTTTCTTTCGCAACATCTTATGTAAACCACGCTGACGGACTCGACCCTTGCCCCTTCATATAACAAGCGAGAAATGCACCTCACTTACAAAAGCGCCATGATTTTGGCATCTTCCTTAGTAATAGGTTGCGACATAAAGACTAGCTTTCCGTGAAAACGTTCTCAGGGAAGCCGCAATCACCCTCTTTGCCTGCCATTGACGAGCTCGCTTCTTTGGCGAGTGCCCCGTGACTTTTCCTTTTTTTTAATAAATCTAGAGAAATATGAGCGGGACGGAAATTTGTCCGACCTTCATTCGTGAATACTTGAGACCCGTATATACCACAGGAATTTCGCAAGCTCCACTATTCCTAGCTGGTCCACAGAAAAGGAAGACGTTCTCGTGGGCAAAAACGCAAATGCCAGAAGGAGTGATTTGTGCCCCATCTTTTTGAAATTAAACATTCCTTCATATTAAGCACCAGTGTTTCAGCCCAGTCCCCGCTTTCGGTAGGAGTCATAATTAAAAAAAAACAATGCATCAAACAATGCGCCAAAAAAGGGCAAACTCTGCTACTGACCAGTGTTCCACTTGAGGCTTAAAACCAAGAAAAAGAAAACACTGCTTTAGACTTCTTCACAAACGTAACCGATATTTGTGGATAAGCATAATGAACCATAAGTATAAACGAAGTGACTGACGCAGCCTGCCACATGGTTCAGGTTCGCTCATAAAAATAATGACGGTGGTCTTAACTCCCCCTACTTAGACGTTCGCACATAACAATCCATTTGTCTTCTGAGTGAACAACAGTGCTTTATCAGTGGTTCCCAGCTGTAGATGTTTTGGACCAATGAAAAAATAACGAGGGGCACCTTGCTGTGAAAGAAAAGGAGGGGGACAAGTCATAACTTAGCATCACTTGCAGGAAATAAGTGAATTTTATCACCACTGTCAAAGGATGGACAAACTAAATGTGCCACACCAATTTTATATCAGGAGCACGTCGAAGAGTTCTGAGATCTTCAGCTACATTTATCATGTTTCTAACCACGTTTACTCTTGAATCGCACTTGCCTGCAAGAATTATGTCACCTACATGAGTCGTAAATAACTGCAACAAAAATTTTACTGTCGTCTTAAGAAGAAAGAGCAACAGAGACCTTCCACATCAAAATAAAATATGCCATTGAACAATGATACCAAAAATCAGAAGAGGCCGCCCTCAAGAATACAGTGTTCCTGTAAAGAACGGTTTTTGTGAACACGGAAGTAACTTATGGTGCAATCCACCTCAGTTCTAGTGACGTATTCACGCCACGGAAATTTAGTTGGAAAGATCAACGCCGTATCCAGAAACTGAATAGTGTTAGAGGAGCTTGCTCGGAAATACACCAGGTGTATGTGTACTACACCAGGCATTTTTGTTGAGACCGTTTCTGTAGTAAGGTTTGTTAACGGGCAGACACATGATTCGTACAGTACGTCGAAGGCAGCGTTGTTGGGCACGTTCTGCAGCAAACACTGCACAGTGTTTGTCACGTCGATTGGCAAATTGGCACAATAACTGCCTGCCCCTTTATGCCGTACTGGTCGCTTCCGTGAGTCAAATGTCTAGCGCTCATAAATGGCACATGTGGATCTATCAGGAGTTCTTCGAAGAGCTTGATAGCAGGCAAGTAAGGGACTTGGGGAGATATCGATACCCATGCGTAACACTCACCGTACTAACTTGTCACGCGCCGCCGTGCCAACGAAGCGACGAGAACGAAGTAAGCAAAGTCGCTAAGATACTCACGCGGGCCATCCAATACCGATGTCTTGTACGAATCCTTCACGTGCGCGCTGGGTGGAGCCTTCGTGTGGGCGCCACGCCGTCTCCGCCGGCACGTACAATAAGGCTCCCTCACGCCCTGGGTGGGAGCGCACCGTCTAGTGAGCATTGTGTATATTACCTCCTTGAGCGGTGACCGGAGAAGTGTGTACCGGCAACGTGTACACGCCAGCCGCTGGCCATCACCACCTGACAAGGCTTGAGCATTAGAAAGTTCCTAAAATTGTGGACCATCTCGCCAATGGAACCTTGATGGGGGGGGGGGGGGCGAAGCAGCAGCAGTGCGCAAGGCGTTGGGCCGGTTGAAACGGGTGTTGACGCGGGAGCTGGAAGAGCGGTTTGAAGTAAAACGCGGTGTCGCATTAATTTCAGTGATTGCTTGTTTGAAATACATAAACAAAATAAATAAAGGCATGGCAGCCGTATTGGGGTTTACATAAGTTCATCGCAGACAAACGAGCCGAAAGAGTGTCTCTACTCGATGTGTGGTCGAGCGTTGTGGACAGTGGAGACTGTGAAGCGAGAGAAAAGTTTGTTGAGAGCCAGCGGAAGAGCCCGCAGCTGCGAGAGCTGCAGTGAGCGTGCTGGAGAGAGTAAGCGACGATGAAGAGAGCGACATTAGCGCGCACGTTGGAAGAAGCGTGCGCGAGGAGCGCGTGACGTCAACGCGTAGCTGCGGCGTGACTTTTACTGGGCACTGCTCCAACGCCTGCGGTGAGGGGAACGCATTGCGGCGCGTTCTTATGAAAGAACGTACGTAAGGCGTTACAAACTTAAGTGAAACAGATGCTTCGCATATCAAACGAATATGATCAGTAGCAAATACAAAAGAAGTTACGTGGATTTTATCAGTTGTCAGTCCGCGACATTAGATACTGGTTCCTTTTTCTTTATTATTTTTTTGAGGTCTCATTCTCTGGAAGCTCTCGGAAGACGTTTTGCATGTGGTAAACTTTTTCTCAGATTGCTTTTTTTCGGTGGGGTGGTATCCGCCTCAGTGAGTGGTAAAGTGAAGTACCGCATCATGACAGTAGGATCCTTGATTACCTCCTTTGAGGCGTCTTTTCTGCGCGTCCATCCCGTGAGAATTGTCTGCAATCGAGCGCAGTTTTGTCAATGAATTAACGCATCGCAAAAAGGTGGTCTTAGCCTAAGCGTCCGCTTTATTCATAGAATCAGCTAACCCATATATGCCTAGTGTCCTGCATGTAGGACAGTGAAACTTTTCAGTGTAACTCAAATGTTTTTTCTGTAAAAAAGGTAGCGCCACTTAAAGTGGCATGATACCCTTCCCTCGTCATATGCAAGTTCAGGTGATCGCTGGGCTACAAATAGCCACGTGCTTTCAGTCACAAAATGGCTCTTTCACGTGCGTGTAACTTAGTGCTATGCCGCAAAAAAACATGAGCAATATTGAGTCAAATTTTTTTGATGCTGCTGGTATAATTGACGGTTGTTCGTCAGTTATTGGGTATGCAGTAACTTAGGTATGACAGTGATAGGTGCTAATGTTTTTTGTTCATGGTGTGTCAAACATTGGTGTCCTACATACAGGACGGCTCCATACCAATGTTCGAAAGAGTTCTTTTAAAAATGAAAGCCTTAGTCTGTTTTCTGAGGTTGTAGAAGCAATCAATTTGGGGAAATAAATTACTTTTGTTAATTTTTCTAAAATTAGGCATATATGAGTTAATACCGAAACTATACTCTGTTTCACACATCATGTGCAATGTTGGGAAAGCTAGTGAGACTTCTTGCAGTCAATGCGTTCGCAACAAAAAGTACTTCAATGTTCTTACCACCAAAAATTTAATTTTTGTTCGTTATTAGGGCGGGAAGTCATTGAAAATATTATATGTCTTGCAAACAAAAACGCCGCTGAACGTGTGTTATTACGTGGCTGTACAGCTTAGTCTTCGCGTGACGTCACATGCAGGCTTTTTACTTTGGTTACGTCACGATGGTGGCCACCAGGACTATCCGTGTTAGTGCAGGATAGCACACCACAGGGTCGTTCAGAACCCGCGTTTTTTTTTTTGTGCTGACTCCGCTTTTTTCTGTTCGCCAGTCAAGCCAAATTGGAGCCCAAAAAATTGCAAGGGTGCACCGGCACTAATCAGATTGAATGCGAGTGACCACAAACACGCGGAGTTGCACGTTTTGCTGGGCGAGCTTTTTGCATAGCTTGCACAGCATTGCATCTGATGTATGAAACGGAGTATAGCCCTTGAGCAACCGCTTGCCTTTTCTGGCAGTAACAGCTCCTTTCCCATTTAGGCGTGCACCCCCCCCCCCCCAAAAAAAATTATGGACGGCATACAGGAGAACAGGAGAATCATGTTGTGCGTTGCTTTTCCTTGACATTCTACCGTGGGTTCGATACCTTTAACAAGCCATGGGATGGCAAGCGTATCTCAATTTCTTAGTTTGACTTGCTACGCCTACTGGCTGTCACAGCACTTTCCTGATTACCCTCTCTCCGTTATTACTATACAGCCTTCAAAAAGATTTGCTTAATTATTAATTTTGAATATTAATTGTTGGAAGAGGGACGTATGACCAAGTGTCCACGGGGGTGCATAAAAGCAATGGACGTTCTACAGGCTCTCATAATAAACGTGAACACTCAAGTACTTATACTACGACAAAGGTTGTTTTTGTGTTCTGCTGACTAATATATTGATGGGATCAACCGGGTTTTTTTTTTCTAGAATTGATTTCGCACACCCCTCAAAGCGACTTCACGGAACTCCTTTTACTTGCGGATCACAATTCAGAACTACTGGCATAGAAACTAAGCTGATGCACAGATAGTTCTAAAGGTTTATTTCGGGCAATCGGGCACTGTAGAAGTTTATTACACGCTCGTCTCGTTGTCATGGAGAAAGCTTCAAACTGTACACGCAAGTAAGCTGATTTCATTGAGCTTTCCTGCATTTGTTAAGATGTATTTTTCTTGGAAACGCTGAGTTGCCGTACAAAGATATCACATATTACACGTTCTGCGCTTGTAGCAGCAAAAATACAACTACGCCACCTGCACTTAATATATTCTTGTTGTCATCACGCTCTAGGTGTGACCACGATGTGAAATCGCCAAATTTTAGCTGATGAAAACTTAACAATATATTCATCTCATGTTGCTCGGCTAATCATTGGACTTGCCCGCCACACCAAAAAAAAAAAACAGGTTTGGTCGAGCCAGCACACTTTTCTCACCATCGCACTTCATTGCAGTTGTCGACAGCAGACTTGTCATACAGCACGAAGTATCCACTGCGGCCGATGGTCCAGTGGCAAGCACAAAAATGTGTCAACATGGTAATGAAGTGATGTATTCTGCTCGTGGACGAGATGAGCAGCGCCAACCATTGAAGCACGCAACACAAATATTAGAGTTTCCCCTTCATTGTGTCTTCCCACCATGTGCATCGTGCTGCTCATTTGACCATGAACGTAAGACAACTTGCCCTAACCCAACACCACTTATCCTATCCAGTGCGTTTAATTTCGTTGTCAGTTTAGAGTTTTACAGCTGCGGCAAAAAAATGCAAGAATCTGCAAAAAGCCAGTCTTTAGCTCAGCAACATCGGCTTCCTTATGCATTCGTGATACACGCTCAATTGGCGGGGTGACTCAAACATTGTGTGCACGTTTCATTTTGCAGTTTTGAACGTGAAGCTAGGGTTGTACTAGGTAAATCCAGTGCCTAGTTAGGCTCCTTTTTTATCAATGAAGTTGGCCCAATGGTCAACAAGCTTACGTATTCTTTCCAAATAAAACGTTTTCTGTTTGTCTTGAAGCAACTTTTGCACCGAATTCGGCACCTATATATCTGAGGAAAATCAACGACAACTCAAAACCTTGAGTATCCCGAACGAGTAAAAGTCACATTAAGCTCGCTCTCAGGTCCAAATATGCTGTTTCAATATCTCAAGCTCTTTTTTTTATTGTTTCAATAGTGTTAGACGTGCGTGACCATGCACTAACGAAACTTTATTCGACAGCAAACCTCGGCGTTCGTGGCAAGTAGCTCGTTGGGTTTGTTGGGATTTGCGAATTCTCGATGTCCGTAAACGCAGTTTACGTGACAAATCACTTCGCTTATTTTGCAAGCGCAGTCTTCAACCAATGTCTAATTTTTTTACACCTTCCAGTCAAAGAAATCAAGTCACCGTTTCTTGTTGTTCTTTTGTGCAAACTTCTAACGCACAAGCCAGAATTATTCAGCAGCACAAGCAAGAAAGATGACAAGCCAAAATGATGCTTTCACAGCATTACCACAGCAGTATAACAATAAAATATGAGAGGACAGACGACAAGCTGTGGAAGATGATCAGAAACGCTATGACAAAAGTATAAATAATGTCACACGTGCCCTCGTATATGTGTAAGAAAACACGGCTCACTGGCTGAAGTGGCATAGTTTAAATGGATTGATCCGAACAGCAAGATTTTGACTAGCTAGATTAGTGAGCATATTTCTTTGCTGCAAAGTTTTTCTTTCAATCGCCCCCATGCTGTTACAACGTGTAGGGTAGCAAGCCAGTTGGCCTTCGTACCTTTCCTTCTTTGCCATTTATTTCATTCTATTGCTGCAAATTATGGTCGCCGTGCTGTCGCGGCGATAATCAGCGCGTGCTTATGCATCCCCTCCTCCTTATAAGCGGGAGCTTCTACGGGCTGCGTTCTCAACAAACACACAAAGATTTGGGCCAGGAGTGTGTACCTGGGGCATCCGTGTTCTCTTACACCAGCGTTTTCTAGAGTTACGTCCAGTCGGATCTAAATGAGTTGACTGCCCAACTCAACACCATCACTACGCACAAGCCTTGTTGTTGTCGTTTACTGTGACCACGCCGCAGGAAAGTTGGTTATTTCTAAAGCGCATGTTTAATACAAATATTATTGGCCCTGAAAATGCTAGCCCTGCCAGTAAAACATTATAATGTGTTGTTAATGCACTCATTACTTCGCCCTCTTGGCGTAACTGTGTTTTTTAGACATCATTGCACATAACGCGTTCTGCGCGAGTGGAGCAGATATACAGGTACACAAGCTTCAACAAAGATAGTCAGGAAGTCGCATAACTGAGTAACGTAAGTAGCATATAGACAAACAAACAACCGCATAATAGTAAGGGAAAAAAGAGTGTGCCGAAAGAACTACGCTGAAGATGGTTTAATCCAAAAGCGGTAAGTTTGGATGGTTTGCAATACTCTGCTAGCATCATTTCTCGTAATCCCACCGTACGGTTTCCAGACCCATCTCCTACCGTTAAAACAGCGCGTAATTCCTTTCACGTGCCTCGCTGAATGATGAGCAATACCATTCACTTGGTGTTTGTCTATGGGTTTCTTGGAAATACAAGCTGGCTAAGCCGAAAAGACGGTGTACGTATTCATTGTAAGCATGAAGGACAAACACGATGCATAACAGTGAGACAAGCCATGGCATCCCGCATTGCGTTGCTATGAAAACGACCAGTAGCTAACGTATAAAAATACCCTTAGGATACTCTGGCTTCACCTAGATTGTCTGAAGTTTTGTATGTGTTTTGTTGCGCGTCGGCTATGACTTAGACATGGTTCAACGTATCAAAGCCTAACAGCCCTCCTTGGATCTTTGATGGAACACGAACAATATGTTTCTGATGGCAAGCAATGCGTTCATGTACATTCCCTTCAGCTAATATACCTCCACAATCAACCTGAATAAAAAAATTGCCCGCAGCTTTCCTCGGGGGAACACTGAGGAGGATGCGGAGCATATAATTGGTTAACGGGGTGTTAAAGTGCGACTTACTTGGGTCGATGGCTAAATTGGTTAACGTGGTTGTGAAATGGGGTGTTAAATTGCGACTTACTTGGGTCGATGGCTAAATTGGTTAACGTGGTTGTAGGAGGGGGTGTTAAATGAGTGAACACGTACACAGGTATGCGAAAGGACGGCGCTGGTCGAAGGGACGTCGATCATTGTGTTTGTGGATTCGTTGGAATTCATTTCACCGCAACCTTGGACGTCGACGCGCCGTACAAACCAACCGACGAGCGGCAACTGAGCGAGCGAGCGCCGACCTTGAGTATATATACAGCGCGACGGTGCATGCCCTGTCAGCTGTCGAATGTTCGAGAAGGGGGAGAAGCGCAACGGCGCATGCGCGCGCGTCAGCTGCCGCTGTTCTCGAAGCGCGACGGCGCATGCGCGCGCGTCAGCTGCCGATGTTCTCGAAGCGTGACGGCGCATGCGCGCTACATTATACAGCTAGCGAATGTTCGTGAAGAGGATAAGCGCACGCGGTGTGTAGAGGAGGAAGGGATGCACAGATGGTGGAAGAAGGAGGAGGAAGCTTGCGGACGGCGCCGCACTAGAAGCCTCGAGTATTAGATGCTCCGCATCTAAAATGTCGTTATATGCCGCAACAATTCTTGAACCCGCCCCCCTCCTAAGGTGTGCTATGCACGAAAAGCCCGCTTTTTTATGCTTTACGCGCTGGCAACCCGTTTAACCCGAGTGGTCGCTTCAGTTCCAATGGTATGTCTCATTACTGACTTTTCAGAAAAATTGCAATGCTTACCAATGCTGCTCTTTCAAGTTTCAACGAGTCCCATGGGACGGCCTAGTGCTCTTCCATAGTAGAGTACCAAGTACTCTCAATCGTTCAACAGTTTTTTGTTTAACACAGTTTCAACGAGTCCCTCTATCACCAATACTGTGAATATACCTAGCTTACTGTGACCATATCTACTGAGCACCTCTACGCCATACGCTGAAAAAAATTGTACACTCGAAATGCCCTGTCATTCACGGTTACTCACCTACTAGCAGGAAACACTGTTATAATTCCTTTTCGGTCGGTTTTGCATTAAACTTAGTGGTTCGTCTATCTTCTCGGCATCCCACAGCGGCCAGCAAAAACGTCACGGAATATACGCTCGCGTCTTTTAGCTGACAGGATAAAACATTGATCTAGACACTCGGAGAAATACCATATATGCCTTTAATAATGCATATTGTCTACTACTCGAACAGCTTCACCATGTGGCATGTTGTTGCGGGAACTTTCTGTCTGCGCTACCATAATTGTAAAACATCTACAAAAACTGTGGTATAGCTTCCCGTAAAGAAAGCATGCCGAAAGTCGTATCATAGCCAGTATGCTTAATCAAGCGCTTTACGCAGTTCCGTCGAACAGTTTGGGCTGTAAATAACCTTGCCCCGGTCCGTGATTCGAGAAAATTCTTTTCTGCAGTGATGTCCAGGGCTGCCTTGAATGAAAGAATTTCTCACCCGGAGATCAACATGCGTCGAACCTAGATAGAAATAATATAAGAAGACATTTGCATTGTTTTCTGCTGGTAAATGTGCTTCGTCTTTTGTGAAAGCATTCTAAGCTTGCCCAGGCCAGATTTTTGCTATCATGAATCTTTCGCGTGAGCAGGACCCCGTGTTCCTAGCAAAGCACATTATCTGCGTATTTTTATCGCAAAAAAGTTCTTTGGGATAGAGAAATAAGTTTCAATATCAGTTTAAGTTTTAGCGTCAATTTTCTTTTGTGGTACAGTAGCATTCGTTCATACATTGTTTATTCAGACAAAAACAAAGGTTGTTGTTGCCTAGGCTGAAGAGACAAAAGGCAGGTTGCTCCTGCCTGACTAAGGTCTCTATTTATATACATTGCCTCCGGTGAAGTGAAACAAAGATACAAATTTTATTCTTAGTTTCAGTACATTACGAATATATCTTATCATTCTTCTAGTAATGTGAGGCATTTTTGTTTTTTCTTTAAGAGCCTAATGCAAATTAAATAAAGCTGAGAAATACGCACTGTTTTAAACGCAAAGCATTTCTTAGCGAACTACGGCGACTTTGCGCGTATCTATCTATCTATCTATCTATCTATCTATCTATCTATCTATCTATCTATCTATCTATCTATCTATCTATCTGTCTATCTATCTATCTATTTATCTATCTATCTATCTATCTATCTATCTAGCCGCCTACAACTTTTAGCTCTCCTGGCCGTTTCGATAATGGTATCAATACTAAACTTGGTATGGCATAACATGACTGTAGTAAGGACCTATTTCATTAGTGATAACATGAAAATCATGACATGCATGTCATGAAAGTCGTGATTTACATTTCATGGTCCTGAAACTTTTGCGGCGGTTTTGTTCACATAGCAGGTTGCAAAACTGGTATGGTATGAGATGATTGCATTGCGAACACAAGTGACAGGCCCTAACATAAGAATCATGGCTTGCGTGTCATGGAACAACACGACTAGATGCCAAGCTCATGATGCGCTCGCGGGCGTTTCGCTAGCGTCACATATACCAAACTTTATATTACGGTCCGTTAATGGATGGCGAAGGTATGTGACTGGTGCAAACATGATAATCATAGGATGCCTGTCATGTAACAACATGACTACATGCTATGCTCATGATGCGCTCGTGGCCATTTCAATAGCTTCACATGTACCAAACTCAGTATTACGGGACGTGAAAGAATGACATAAATAAATGACACATACAAACATGATATTTACAACATGCTTGTCATGTAACAACATGACTACATGCCACACTGATGATGCGCTTTCGGCCGTTTGACTAGCTTTACATATGCCAAATTTGGTATTACGTGACGTCAATAGATGACGAAAGTATGTGACTGGTGCAAACATGATAATCATGAGATGCGTGTCATGTGAGAACACGACTACATGCCACAACCAAGGCGCCATTACATTTCGACGTGACGCGGTGTACGTGCTCACCAGCGTTCATTTCGTCAGGTCACGCCGGCGTTGTCACACCAGGCACCGTTCTTGCCATATACTCGCCGGCGTGTGTCGCGCTGCATTGCCTTGACGCATGCGCGTTTTAGCGCGTCCGGCCTCCCTCCGTCCCGAAAAGAGGGATACGCAGTGTTGTCTGGGTAACGCATCGGCGCAAAAAGCAGCATGTCGCATTTCGCGCTGGTTGCCATCGGGCCGCGCCAAAGGACGCTGGTCGCGCCTGGCGTCCGACTATAGAGTGCTCCCGTTTTGCTAACGTAGCATCGCTTTGCCCAGCGTGCGCGCGCGTCAACGCTATATTGGAGTATATTGGACCCTTCATGATGCGCTCGCGGCCGTTTTGCTAGCTCTAAATATACTGAATTCGGTGTTACGCGACGCCAATGGGTGACGAAAGTATATGACTGGTGCCAACAATATAATCCTCACACGCGTGTCATGTAACAACATGACAACATATCATGCTCATAGCGTGCACGCGGTCGTTTTGCTACCTACGCATATGCTAAATTTAGTATCACGTGGCATGCATAGATGACGAATTTAAACGACACATTCAAACATGATAATCATGACATGGAAGTCACGTACGGCATCATTTACCTCCACCTCGTAACGTAGTGCTTATTTTAAAGTGCCATATGAACATTCCTCATTCGTGCTTCGCATGTCATCGATTCCCACTGTACGTGGGATTCGCCAATTTTTTTTCACTGACAATATGGTTGGGCCTGCTCAAACAACTTTTTGCCAGTATGTTCCTGTCCCCTAAATACCACAAATCTATAATATGGCTAAAATCTACATAGCCAAATATCGACAGTATAGTGGATTGAATATTGTATCTGGCATGGATAGTTCGAAACATTTCATTTTTACAGGAATTAGCAAGTGAAATAGGTGTAAAACGGTTCGAGCGTACGGTATAGCCATATTTCGCGATTGAATAGACGTCTTTCACCGTCTTGCTTCGACGCATTGGCGCAATGGCGATTACTATACTTGAAGAGCACGTGGTCCTTCCTGACAAAAGGGGCACTATTTTGTACTGTCATCAGTGTTTTCTTGTTCCTGGCACCAATTGAAGGCCTTCAAAAGTGTTTCAATTAGTTTTATGTCACGCCTTTTCTGACCACTTTTTTCTTGTTCAGGAAATAGATAGACAACCGATATTTTTATTTCATACATATTTTATTTCAAATATACCGTATTAGAGTGAACGGAGAACAAGATACTGTGGCGCTAAAGTCGAGAACAATGACTGAGACGCAAAAAGAAGTGGGCAAGGCTGCCTCTTACACTATACAATCGAATTTCGTCACTAAAACGCATATTATTTGATATGTTCCAACTCGCGCTAGAAAACCTAATTGTGGGACGTGAACGCGATAACAAAGCAACTAAGACGAAAATTAAATAGTTTGGGTGAGACCAAGTTGGATATTTTTATTCTTTTTGTTGGCGGAGAGCTGGTTTGATGAATGTGGCTCACTTTGATTGAAACCATTGGAGTACTTGACCTATTTTTTATTAGAAACTGGCTTTATGAGCTCATGTTACAATGAATTACTGCCCCATTTTGATTCTCACTGCTCTAGAAATTCACGATACTCATGCATGCTTTACGTCCTTCAGAAATTTAGCCCATAGCTTCGGTTTCTGCATTTGGCTCTTTACAAAAAAAAACGCCTCATGTATACCACTGTAGTTACTGTTTCGCCTCAATGCCATTAAATTATTTACAATAATAACGCAGCGATAACTACATGAGCTGGTAATATAGACAACTATTTTGCACAAATCACCTCGTTACAATTCCTTTAGCATTTTATATCCAGGTCAGACTGATGGCAACGTAGTGGACCGCGTGGGTACTCCTATCGATCACAAAAAAGCTGGAACAGCCTGCTCACATAATCATACAGGGAAGCGTCCGACAATGACCCACTCATTGTCAGAATATATTTTCAATTGGAACAAGAAATCAAAATGAAACATACCACGGATGACGGATCGCACCACTATAACACCACACGAACAGTCTGGGGCCTTGTAAACGAGAGTTTCAGTAGACAAATGATGAGCTGCAACAAAAATAATGACCCCAATTATTTCTGAACTCTATCCACTTCACGCGTTTAATGGATATACCATGTGATGAATCAGACAGTTGATTGTTGACACGCGTTTTAAGATATCTCTAAAGTTCCAGATAAAGTACCTAATGAATCTAATTAACACGTCAAAGCTGACAAGGGACATCTGCTGCCACAGCCACCATGATACTCAACATATATGTGATGTCAAACCGTTTGACCGGACTTCGTAGCCTAATACATGACTGATCGTGCGGCAGCATAAATACTTCTGCATTACGGAACGGTCCAGTACACTTATCTACGTATGCTAAAAAATGTCTTCATTTGCCAAAAGGATGATTCACTGAGCAATGTCAGTGCACAACAGTCACCCAGATAATCAAAATTGTCAGAGTTGGTCACAACGTCGTTTTTCACAGTCACATTGTGGTATTTTCGCTACCACAACAGCAATTATTATTATCACCTTCATCTAACCAATGTGCAAAGTTTCAGTTTTCTTGCAACATTTATAAGTTAAGTGCCACTGTCGTTACGTTGCGGCGTGTCTTCCATCACTAACGGCCGAAGGCTTACCAAAAGAGCAACATAATTGAACATACGCCCTTGTATGAATCTAACAAGGTGCTGCACCCACATGAATATTGCTGAGAGAAATAATATTAACGTGGATTTTACTGACAAGAACAACCATTTTTTAACCTCGTTATAACATTATAAAACAGCGCTGGAGATGCAGGACCGAAAAAAAAAGCACTGACACAGGGTGCTGCAGCGCAAACATTTTTGGGAAGCAAAATGCCTTACTACGTCAATTCTTTTCCCCACAAAATTCGCAAAGTAGCAGCGATGTGTGGTGTAAGTGTGCGCTTTTCGGCCTATAATAACTACCCATGGAGAAACTGAAGTTTCAAGGTAGAGAAATTCAGTGGAAAGAAGCACAAGCAGCTTGTGGCAAGCTGTCAAAGACAATACGTGACTAGCTTTTTGTCTCTCGTAAGGTTTCTGTTGTGTACCAGGCACTTTCGTCCTTTGGCTCTTCGTATCTAAGGTTAACAGACAAGCGCGTTTACGTAAAGCTTCTGGACCCATCTATTTTTTTACAAAAAAAGGGCAACTTCGTCGCCCCCTCTTTCGAGTATCTGTGTCCATGGGTTTTGGTTGATACCGAAATCTCGTTTGTTTTATTGATTGCTGCACAGGAGGAGTGGTTGGTGAATATAAAGCAATAATAAAAACAAAAAAGTGCGTAATGCAACTTCACTTCCTGTTATTGTCAAAGTAAATAAGCTGGTTAATTTGTACAGCGTGAGTATTGAGCTCTCAAAAGGTGGTATACCTCATTCAATGACTAATGTATTGCTTTTCAAAATGAGTAGGCGTACTCAATTGAAGCCCTTCACTTGATAAATGAAGTGTTTATCAGTATGTTCTGCTAAAATAAGTCCCTATGTGTATTTATTTTTTCGCCCGGTGTGGAGTGCGAGCTTCCTTATGTATTTACCATGCAAACGCACCTACTCGCCACCTATGGTTCTTTAGTTCTGCTACATTTCTATTTAGTACACCGTGAAACTCACGTATACCAACTGGGACAATCGTGCATACACGCCTGTGCCAAGAAAGATTTGGTTTACACGTAGCGCAAGCAAATGCGTACAGAATATTTCTGAGGCACTCATAAGGTATATTACGTGAAGGAGCACTTAATATTATGTTATATCTCGTGAATGTATCACCTTACGCATTGCTAATGTTCCTGTCCTTTTTTCGCCTATCAGCCGTCTTACAACCGCGTCTTCGCTGCGCAATCTGAAACAATCTCAGGTACCTATGCGAGTAGTGTGTAACCCATTTTACGCGGCTTTTTATACTTGTGTACTGTTTCTTCCCATTGCTTCCCAAAGGCACCCTTGCTTATGCTGCTCGTAACAAAAACTGAATAATTGCCTTACGTCCGTGAAACACGTCCATCCGGGCAACACGTCTGTTGCTGAACTGCCCCAGCAGCTCAAGGGTAATCCTGGTAAAAAAGTGCACCGGGATAATTTGAACCTCAATTTTACAACAAAAGCACCTTACCTTTGTCTGTTGCGCAACAGTGTTCTGTTAAAGGCAATGAACCCCGAGTCCATAAAACGCATTAAATCTAACCTGCACCGTACTTCCTTTCTTTTTGTGGTAATATACGTCCATATACATTCTTTGGTGTTCACAAACTGAAAAAGTGCATATCTGGAAATTAACTGGGGATGAGTATGCACGCTATGCAACAGTGAAACTTCGAAATTAACATCTTTCTTTTCATATTAAATGTCGCATTTTAGGGTACTCACAATTGTATCTATGCAGTTTCGTTTCTTGGGGTCGCAAGGGCGCAGTTTTTATAAAAGCACGGTATTCGAAACAATACAGAGATCAGTGAACATGCCTGTTGCTGGCTGTTTGTTCTTTCTTGAAACGCTAGCATTTTAATACAAGTTTACCCAGTATCTTACAGTACATAATATGCGTTCGAGGACAACTGATGGAAACAAGCGTACAGCCTTTGATGCCTAGCCGAAAGCGAAAAGCAGACGTCAGCGTCGATGGTGTCTCCTCACATGATCATGGTGTCTGCTCACATGACAAATCACATGATCATGGACGATCGAAATTTGAAACGTCATGACATGAAGCCTCGTGATAGCATGATTGCGGAGTCTGTGCTAAGTGACGCTAAGTAGAAGGATCAAATTTTTGGAACATGAGATTAATACAGTAGCATAAGAAGAAAGCTCATAAAAACAAGATGAGTTTATCTTTAGAGCCATTTTTAGCAGGAAGGGAGAAAGAGAAGAAAAGAAAAAGGAAGGAGAGGAACAAAAATCAACCAGACGTGCGTCTGGTTTGCTATCTTATAGTGGGGGAAGGTCCCTTATTTCTATCTTCGTCTTTTAATTCATTTTTGGCAAATTGCCAAGCAAGTATGCGATCTTTTTTTATACTAGTGTCAGTGGTTTGACGAGCGAAACACGGCGACCCTACTTTATTTGTTTATTTATTTAAATAATTATTTATTTATTTGAAATACCCTCAAGGTACATACAGTACATTGTAAAAGGGAGGGACAAGTATGAAGAGTGAAACAAAAACGAAAGAGATACATGAACAATTATTTCATGCAAGCGCAGTAACATGTATAAGAATTACAAAAAGTAAAAGATAAGATCGATATATACATTGGTCATACAAAATGTAGGACTTTATTGAGTAATTCAGATAATAATATAATAATAACAAAAAGTGCAAGGGCAAGAGCTTTCTTTGAGACGGGCAGCTTTTATGCTCCTCTAAATAACAAACTGCCGTTATTAGCGCTGTGTTAATTCATTCATCATCATTTTGGCTTGCACATTGTTGCAAATTATCAAATATGAGCAAAGCCACATTTATTTTTAACCCAACATTAGATGTCCAAGTATTGGCGAATATTATGTAATTGTAGCAGAATACGAAAATTTGCATGAAGAGTATGTAAGAAGAAACCGTATGTAGTTAGAAGAACGGCATCAAAGACATGTCATGTATGGCGGGTGTGAAAGGTGAACATACAGTGTTTAGGTGTAAACAAAATACAGTGGTTATCTGGAGGCTTTTTTTTCTTCATTTGACAAAACCTTATTCAAAATTAGTAAAGTATTTTATTGAGGCGTCGTCGTCATTCCTGTAGCTTAAAAGTTTTATTACGCATGAGAAGCAAATATGGACATCCATTTGAATACATGCTACATATTTTTCGATGATTGAAGCCACGATTAATTAAGGACAACTTCACTAATTATTTTGAAATACCATAAATGTTTCAGAACATATCCAACTACACGGACAGCAGCTACAACCGTGCAATTGCAGTGGTACATGCAACTACACAATATGATTCAATAAACTATACGAAAAGTAACAGAAAAATATACAAGGAAACATAATTGTTTACTGTTGAAACGAAAAAAGTAAAAAAAGGAACAAATGATACTATGGATGCGCGTTTTTTTTTTATTCAGAGTATACAATTTATAAATTTAAACGAACTATTCCCAACAGCAGGAAAACATAGAGCTTAGCGAAAATTGGATATGTTACCCATGTGGGTGGATTTCGGATTCCAATGACTTTAATACATTTGGTTATTGTAGAGTATTCATATTCTTGATTTCTGTAGGCATGCTCTTCTACAAGAATATCGGTACAGAACAAGCGCGAAGTGGCCGGGTGTTCACTAGCGTTCTTAATTAGACCTAGCCTTAGCTAACAGTTACCACCACAGGCTCAGCTTCTCTAAACGCCACTAAACAAGGGTTAGTGCTTTTAGGTTTTGGTTAGACCTGGCTGACTATTGCTCATTGCGTGCTTGTCATAGCTGACGCTCTGAGAATACTGGCTAATGTTATACGATATGAACTTGCCGCCAGCTATGACTTACGCTTGCTGACGCTGGCTTACGACGAGCTAGCAATAGGCCAGCTTCGTTAAAGTGGGCTACTGCTCCTTAACTCGTGGCTAGTTGTTGGCTAGGGTCTGTAACTTTAGCTAGTAGTGGCTAACGTCATATATCTCTCCCAGAGTTTATTCTCAACTAGTTCAATTTATTTTTGTTTTGAGTACCAGTCGACAGATCTCTAGCATACGGTGACGAGTCGACTAAAGGCAAGCTTTAGTTCAATATTGCTGGAGAGCGTTAGCTTACATGGCATATGCTTTACGTGTTAGTTTGGGGCTACCTGCATGCTAAAAGTGGCTAGTTGTGACTAACAGTGACTGGGCTCGTGTGTTCTGGCTAACAACTTATTCTGAGTGCTTTCTATCATCCGCTAATGACGGTTACCACTCGCTTAGTTTTGTCTTGTGTTGGCCACAGTGATAGCGATTTTCATTCTTGCCCAGTATTGTCGAAAGTCCGCACTGAGATCACGAAAGGCAGCGTAGAGCACGATACATCCCAACAAACGAACACCTTTCAGTTACATCTCTGAGACGCGAGGCTACAACATACATTCATGGGGAGGCCAAGTAAATCAAAGGGAAATATTTCTTTAGCTGCTTACACATTCTGTTACTTTGAGCCTGTCAGAAAGCCTAGAGCTGTTCTTGAAGTGTAAGTTAAAATATTGTAGCATGAACAGTGGTCATGGTATTATACTTTTAATGAAAACAGGCTAGGTTCGTAAAACATTAAAGCAGCCTAGAAGTGTGGAGCTTTGGCTAGTTGGTATGACATGACGATAGATTTAGCGCGAAAACAGAACGACGACAATAAGACAAGAAGGACAAGAAGTGTCCTTCGTGTCCTTCTTGTCTCTTTGTCGTCGTTCTGTTCTCCCGCCATAACTATCATCTTTGAAGTAGAACTTTTTTTTCGACAACTTGGTGCATGTTTTGCTAAAGGAATGTGGGTGAAATGAGATGAACACAACAAGAGACGTTGACGAACGCCCAGGTGTTCGTCTATGTTTTTTCTTGTGTTCATTTTGTTTGCGCCTTATTGCCTCCGTAATACGTAAAACATATTCATATTCTTATTTTGTCCCAAATGTAGGCGAACATTGCAGACATCACTAATGCATCTGCTATAAAAAGAAAGCATGGCGCGCATGCTGCATCGCCTCGCTTCCATGAATTTGCACTGAGAGTGTGACGGGGTCATCGCTGTCTGCACCCCATAAGCGATATAAAACACAGTAGAATGAGACTAATTCCCCATTATTGTCTTTTCGCGTGGAAGAAACATACGCATAATATTGCAGCTCAATTTGGAAAATTCGAAGCATTCATTGGCGAAGCAAAAGCACTTTGACTGATTTTTGTAAATGAAACGTCCTGCGTCAGGGTGTGCACGTACGAGAACTGGTATAGGAGGACATAAATATAGTAAGAACCCTAGTTTCCTCAATACATGACTTCACTCACATGTTACGTAGTGACGCTCGTATCCACATAGGAAGGCTCAAGGTATACCGGAGTGCGCTACAGGTGTTGCAGAGTATATGCCATCGAAGGAACAATCAGAAAATACTTCGGGTATTTTGGCATGAAAGCCTTAAGCTCGTGCCACCGAAAATCTTGTGCCTGCATTGCCGACTATTTGGATAAACGATGATTCCCGATTGAAGGAAAGAACTTAAAAATTGGCCCCGTATCTGCATTTACACTGCAAATGTCGTCGAAAGACGATAGTCTTGCCAGTAGGGAGAGTGAACAAAACATTTATTTGATGTTCTACTCAAGAAAATTGGTGAATGGTATTCCGGAGGCGCTGCGTTAGAGTGCCTCGAGCATGCAGCGGAGGCGAACGAGCGCATCAAGTCCCGTCACACGTGAGATATGAGTGCCATCTGGCAGTTTGGTTTTTGTTTTTTTTAACAAAGTGTGTGGCTCTGTGACGGGTGTGTGCGCCCGCCTCAGAGGTGATAAGGGGTAGAACGCAAGGCGACGGGTAGGTGCCACTACTGTCTCGTTTTAGCAAAGCGTTGGAAACACTCGCCTTTCCGTGCAAGCGTTGGATGATCAGCGCAGCGTGGTAAGCGCTACGGTCCATAAAATTGCTTATGTATGCCTTTTCTAGTAAAAAGCGCACATCCAGAATACATACGTGTTGTTATGGTGCCCCAGACACGCGCAATAATTGCTTTTTATTCGAAAATTGCACAAGCATGAACGCTGAATCTTGAGCAACATAGGTGGGCGCTGCGGATGGGGTCGGCTGTTTCGAATATCCAATGCTGTTAAGAGTGGACAAACAGATAAATATACAGACAGACAGACAGACAGACAGACAGACAGACAGACAGACAGACATACACACAGACAGACAGAAAGACAGACGGACAGACGGACGGACGGACGGACGGACGGACGGACGGGCAGACAGACAGACAGACCAATATTTTTGGGTGAAAGGTTAACAAGAAAGACTATTGCCTTTAAATGTATCAAGGCTTGCGCTAAGCTACGCAGACCTTGAAACTGAGTATTGGGATGACTCAGTAGCTTATTTTTGTTGCTTGTAGCTCATTCCCAGTTATTAGCTGGGTAATTCCCAGCTTCCCAGTCATTAGCTGGACTTCGGCAGTGGCGGCGGCGGCTCACGGACGCAGGCTAACAGCGCTCGTCTGTTTTTCAGTTGGCGACTAGCATTTCGACGTTCCAAGGGAGGACTTGTCGTGCTGCATTAGATTCGGGCCCGACTGCATTTACCGGCTGGCGTCCATCGACGGTCTGACGACGTCCATTGGCGCGATACGGCCCATTTATGGAAATCAAAGCATAGTCCTTCCCGCGCACGGACGTCAGTGCTGCTCCCGCCATCTGTTAACAGCGGACGCAGCTCACAAATCTTATCTTCGGTGGTTGGTGGGCGTGGAGCTGCTCACTTTGGCAGCGGCGGCAGCGGCTTACGGACGCAGGCTAACAGCGCTCGTCTGTTTTTCAGGTTGGTGTGCACCTTTTGTTGCCTACCATCCAGTGCCGATGCTGCCGCTGCCATAGGTGATTGTGTGGTGTCTTTTGTGAAGTGTTGCATTGTTTTGGGGTAACTTGCTACAGAGCTTAGCTCGGCTCTCTTAGCTATATGGCAGGCGCACCTACTGGTCGTATTAATGACGTAGCTAAGGTGCTTTCTGAGAAGGCTCCTACTAGTATCAAAGAGGTCGTCAAAGTCATCAGTGATTTGGCCACTAAGCTTGATGCCTTCGCAGTTCATATGATAGCTCAGGTTGGTAAGATTGAAGACTCAAACTCAGAAATTAAAGTCGAGGTCGGAAAAATGCGTGAATCTGTCGAATTCATGAATACGGCCTTTGAAGAGTTTAAGAAAGATGTTGAGAACTTTCGAAGGGAACTAACAGAGGTGAGGACTCAAAACAAAGATATTGTGAAACAAAACCAAAAGATGGCTAGACAACTGACTGACGCCAAAAAGAAGATTATTAAACTTAAGCAGCACAGAAGGAACATGAACGTGGAAATCATAGGGCTTCCACGTACCGCAGATGAAAATCTAAAGGCGGCAGTGGGTAAAATGGCCACCTGTTTGGCAATCGAGATGTCCGATAGAGACATTGATGTCGCACATCGTGTCCCATCGAGAGATAAAGATAAACCAAACGTTGTGGTAATATTTGCAACCAGGACATTCCGAGACAAATTTCTGACTGTAGCTAGGAAGACGAGGCTAAATACGAGTCACCTTTTTTTAGAGCATACTGATCCCATCTATGTCAATGAGCATCTCTGCCTAGAAAATAAGATTCTGTTCAGGAAAGCTCGACAGGTGAAAGCAGAAAAAAAGTGGAAGTTTGGATGGGTATCTCAGGACCGGATTCTAATGAGAAAAGCTGAGAACTCTGTGGTTGAACATATTCAATCTGAAGGGGATCTTGCCAAGATTTCGTAGGTGCTCGTGTTCAGTCAAGTTCTGTATTTATAAATATGCTTAATCCTTCATATCTGAAAAAAACAGAAATGTAATAAATTCTCGGTTTTTCTCTGCAATGTTCGAAGCCTACGCAGGAATTTAAACAATCTGGTCACGTATATAGCACGGTTAGACTTTGGTTTCGATATTATTGCTTTGAGTGAAACATGGTTGAAGGCTGATGAAACATTGAGTATGCAGAGATTCAGGCTACTATCGCAGCCACACAACTCGCGTGCGCGTGGAGGTGGTGTTGCCTTGTTTATACGAGACAATAATGCGTGCAATATCTTGCTTGATGCATCTGTTACCAACGCAACTATAGAAACTCTGTTTATCAAAATGAAAAGAGGGTCAGTTATTGGCGTTGTATACCACCCGCCCGGTTCTTTGATCAAAGCGTTACTGAAAGAATTTGAGTCTGTGCTTATTAGATTTCACTGCATGCACTACAATAATATTGTAGTTGTTGGAGACTTTAATATTGACCTGTCATCCGATACCTCGAATGAGTACACCCTCCTGTTAAAATCTTTTAACTTGTGTGATGTCATAAATGAGCCAATGCGTATCACTGACACGTCCTTTACTCTTATTGATCATGCCCTCTGCAATGTTGGCGATGATGTGCATGCTGGTGTGCTTCCTGTTCCCATTGCCGATCACTTGCCTATTTTTGTTACCCTTATCAATGAGCCTCTCAATACGAAACCTTCTAGGAGAAAATAACTACAAAGATTGACTATAAGTTACTACGAGACAAAATAAGTCAAATCAATTACTGCGCTATGTATGACGAGGATGTAAATATAGAATACAGTAACTTCATATGCTCTCTCAAAAATGCTGTGTCACTAAGCACCACCACAACTAGTAGTAAGTACGCCAAGTCACTCTGCCCTTGAATGACACCTAGTATTGTAGAAATATTGAAACAAAAAGACCATTGGTATCCCAAGTGGAAGCAGCAGAGAACCAGTGCATACTACTTAAATCAATTCAAATGCTATAGGAAAAAGTCATTCACCCGTATGAGGAAACGAAATAAATAGTACTATGATAAGCTTATCGAAGAGGCTGGAGGCAATACTAAGCGAATTTGGGAAATAGCAAAATCCACAGTTGGTCTTGACTCAGATAAACGTGTATTGACTGACGATATAACTCAAGACATGCTGTATCGCTTTAACAAGTATTTTGCAGACGTCGGGCGTGCTTTGGCTGCTCAGTTTCCTGACACTACAGACCACACGCGTCCCATTAGACCAGTTTCTGATAGTTTTGCCATATTTGAGGGGAAAATGTCCCATATCATGTCAATAGTAAAAAAACTAGACGCCAATAAAGCGGCTGGGCTCGATGCTATTACAGTTAGACTAATAAAAAATACCATAGACATTCTGGCAGACGATTTGCTGCACATGTTTCAACACTGGCAGGACTGTGGTATATACCCAAATGAGCTTAAGTTGGGCAAAGTCGTCCCTGTATACAAAGATGGAGACCGATCAAGTGCATCAAGAACAGACCAATATCTGTGTTAAGTGTAAATAATAAAATTTTTGAAAAAATTCTATCAGTGCAGATAACATCATTTGCATCCAAACATAATATAATTCGCTCAAACCAGCATGGTTTTCGAGCACACAGATCTACATCTTCTGCAGTTTTGGGATTAACCCAACAAGTTAACAAAGCCTTGAACAACAATAAGATAGCCGTGGTAGTTTTTTTAGACGTAAGAAAAGCTTTCGATTCCGTCAACCACAACATCATGTTAAGTAAGCTTCATGACTACGGTTTTCGAGGCAAAATTCACCAGCTTCTCAAATCATACCTATCCGACCACCAGCAACGAGTAGTGATGAGTGGTGTCGAGTCCTCTACTCAATCAATAGTCTCTGGGGTACCACAAGGCTCAGTTAGTGGACCCAGTCTTTTTTCCCTGTACGTTAACGATTTTCCCTCCATCCTACTATATTCAGAAGCTTTAATGTACGCAGACGATACGGCACTAATCTTTGTTGGTGACAGCTTAAGAGACATCGAAGATAAAATTAATGAAGGGTTACAGAGAGTACAAGAATGGTTTAAACGAAACCACCTAAATATCAACACAGAGAACACTAAATACATAATCTTTTACTCTAGGAAAAAAGAACACGACTTTGCAGGTTTCAACTTGGTTTTAGATACGGCACTGCTACAGCCAGAGCTTCGTTTAAGTACTTAGGGGTCATGTTTGACTTGGACATGAACTGGAAATCGCATATAGAAAAGACATGCTCCAAGCTAGCATATGGCTGTCACACGCTACTAAAAGCCCGTAAATGTTTTGGCGCATCGATTTTGCGCATCCTATATTTTGCATTCGTGCACAGTCACTTGAGCTACTGTATAGCATCGTGGGGCAGTACATATAAAACTCATTTGAAATGTATTAGCCGCCTGCAAAAGAGGGCAGTCCGGATTATCATATACTCAAACAGGACGGATACTGCAAAACCACTTTTTCAAATGATGCGTGTACTTCCACTGGCCTCTGTTCACGTGTCTAGTGTTGCTGATATAGTGCAAGGAATAAAAAAACGAGATGACACATTCCCATTAAGCACCTTTACGTTACCCGCGCGCTGTACAAGAGCTGCAGCGAATCACTATTTTAATTTACCGGTAGCCAGAAAAGCCTACGGTCGAAGGCTCATAAAATTTCACGGCGCTCTCATATGGAATGCGATACCGACTGATGTGAAAGAGGCTAGAAATTTTTCATTGGCCATGAAGCATGCACTTCATGCGAACTTTCTAAGTAATACGTCTGTATAGTCATTTATTATTATTAGTGTTGTTATTATTACTAGGATTAGTATTATTCTAGTGCTATTATTATTCTGTGCTAAAAGTAGCTATGTTCTGCGCTATGTTTCTTTGTATAATTCAATTATGTGTTTTTTGCTTTTTTTATTTTTAAACATTGTATCCAGTTTGATGTCCTTTGTCGCTGTGTAACCGCTTGCGCAAGTATGCAGGTATGTCATACAGTTGGTTCCTCTACAAGCCAGTTAGGCTATGGGACCAAACAAGTGTTTGCGAAGTTTTTTGTTACATGGATGTGAAAGTTACAATAAAAAAAATACTACGTTGTTCCTACTTTGAATATGAGCGCATTGAGGTTCGAGTTAAACAAGTGAGCTTCACAGGCAGGACACGGGTGCATCCTTGTTGGTGTGGTCCTTTTATTGTTTCGGGGTGTTCTAGCAACGGCCGTTGCCTTTCCTGTTTCCTGGTATTCTCCCGTCGAACGTACTCAGGGTCTCCGGTTATGCTGCTGTTAGTTTTCAACTTTTTGTCGGGCTAACTGTTGCCTGCGTGATTTCTATTAGTAAAATTTAACCTATTACCCACTTCCTCTGTTCCCTCGAGCAGAGCGCTCTCAGCTGCGTAGCGGCTGTTGCTGTAGAAGAGAGTGGAAGGTTCATTACTTGGTGTCCGTCTTGTCTTGTCGTGGCTGCTGCTGTTTGAAAAGGATGGAGACAGCGCCTTTCGATACGTTCAACAACTCGACTTTATATAGAGCAATTTATGTACATATTTAAAAGACACTTTCACCGTTTGTTCTGGTCGCAGCAAAAAATGCTCTGCACTATCGGCTCTGCCGAGGCAACATGCGACGGTTCCAACGGTGAATGTGTCTTGTAAATATGTACATAAGTTCCTGTACATAAAGTCGAGCTGTTGCCATGGAAATAAAAACTAGGGTGGTTCATTATTTTTGTGGTACATACCCGTTTGATGGACCATAGTTTCTGGTATAGCAGGCACACGGCGTGTTTCTCTTCGGCGGTCTCCATCACTGCCCTCCCCAGCAAAATCAACAAGTATCGCCTCACGCACCCGGCTAACGCGAGAGGACGCATTCACTGTGAGTTTCGGTGAATCCAAAAGTTGGTGGGATGAGGAAGTTAAGAGAGTCATAGCAAAATGTCAGGAAGCCTCTAGGAAACACAGACATGCTAAGCAGCGGGGTGAACTGACAGATGATGTTGAAAGAAAATGGGAAACCTTTCTAAGCTGTAGAATGGCTGCATCCCTTCTGATCAATGAAAAGATTAGAAGAAAGGGAGCTCAGTGGCTGGCAGAAGTACATAAAAAAGATAGAAAGGCAGCTGCGAAATTTTGAAACCATCTAAACTCCCTAAGAAATGAGACGAGCCTAGAGCAGAGTTTTATAACTACAGCCCAAGGTGCCAGGCTAGAAGAGACGAAGCTATTGAATATATAAGAAGAAGGGTGACAGAAAAATTTCAACAAAGAAGTACTTTATGCACCACAATAGACAAGGCGAATCAAGTGGTGCAATGGCTCCATTTTCACAACGAGAGTGGGAAAGGGCTGAGAAAAAAGTTCCTAGTAGTACATCAAAAAGCCCAGATGGCATTCCAATTAGGCTGATAAAGCCATTATGTCCGAAGTCTAAGCAGACTTTGAGAGAGGCAGTGATCAAAATAATAATCGATGGTGAAGTTCCCGATGGATGGAAACTTAGCAGGATGAGCATGATCTATAAAGGAAAGGGGGACAAAGCTGACATAAACAACTACCGTCCTATAACAGTGACATCAGTGGTCTATAGGCTGGCGATGCAGATTTAAAGGAAAGACTGCAGGCATGGATAGAAGATGAGGGGGTGCTGGGGGAACTGCAGAATGGGTATCGGAAACACAGGAGGTTGGAAGACAATCTGTTCTCACTGACGCAGTGCATCAAAATAGCAGAAACGGAACACAGGCCCCTCTGGCTAGCATTCTTGGATATCGAGGGAGCGTACAATAGCGCGGTTCAAGAGGAATTGTGGGGAATACTGGACACACTAGGCGTGGAACATGTAGTCACTAATCTTTTAAAGGGTATCTATAAAGGTAACAAGGTAGTTATAAAGTGGGAAAAACAGGTATCCAAGCCTGCAGAGGTAAAACGGGGGCTTAGGCAGGGGTGCCCCCTGTCACCCTTATTATTCATGATGTACCTACAAGGATTAGAGGCAAAATTAGAGGCAAGTGGGCTGGGCTTCAACCTTTCTTTAGTCAAACAAGGAAAACTTATTGATCAGGCACTACCAGCATTATTTACGCAGATGATATAGTGCTAATGGCCAACAACAAGGAAGATTTGCAGAGACTGATGGACACTGCGGAAATGAGGGAGATAGGTTAGATTTTTTATTCAGTGAGGAAAAATCAGCAGTCATGATTTTCAATGACAACGAAGGTAGTGAGCTTTGGATACAGGAGGTCACGCTAGAGATAACAGATAAATACAAATATCTGGGCGTATGGATAAGCAATGGGACCGAGTACCTGAGGGAACACAAAATATACGTGACGACTAAAGGTAACAGGAACGCAGCAGTGATGAAAAATAGGGCACTGTGGAATTACAATAGGTATGATGTTGTGAGAGGAATATGGAAAGGGATCATGGTTCCTGGGCTGACGTTCGGCAATGCGGTCTTGTGCATGAGATCAGAAGTTCAAGCAAGATTAGAAATTAAGCAACGTTGAATAGGTAGTCTTGCTTTAGGAGCTCACGGGAATACACCAAATCAGGGAGTACAAGGTGATATGGGATGGACATCATTTGAGGGCAGGGAAGCTAGCAGCAAAATAAAATTTGAGAAGCGATTGAGAGGAATGGGGGAGGAGCGTTGGGCCAGGAAGGTTTTCAGCTACTTGTGCATGAAGAATGTCGATACAAAATGGAGGAAGCGAACCAGGAAGTTGACTGGTAAATACCTGGAAAACAGCAGGTGGGCAAACCAAAAAAAAACTATCGGTTAAGAAGAAAGTGAAGGAAACGAAGACTAACATGTGGAAAATGGGCATGATTAAGAAGTCCGCACTAGAGATCTATCAAACTTTTAAGCAGGAAATCGCCAAGGAAAGGACCTATGATAATACTCGAGGTAGTTGTCTACTGTTTGAGGCAAGGACGGGAGTACTGCGAACCAAGACATGTCGGGCCAAATACGAAGGGGTAGACACAGTATGCAGTGCGTGTGGAGAGGAAGAAGAAACTGCCGAACACTTGATAATGTTCTGTAAAGGGCTTCACCCTATAGTTCAGGATGATGGCGCAGAGTTTTTCAAAGCACTGGGGTTTAGGGACCGGGAGGGCAAAATAGACTTTAAGCAAGTAGACTTAACTAGAAGGAGGTTATCTGATTGGTGGCTAAAGTCAAGGCACGAGTGAAAATTAAACTCTTCACTGCAAAGAACTCACTTTTTAAGGAAAAAAAACAAATATAGTTTTGGGTTCATTAAATATTACGGCTTGGTGGAACTAGCCACCGCCCGATCTAAAGGGTACAGCCATATCCATCCATCCATCGGTGGTGGCAGAGACCATGGCAGAAAGCAGATCACAGAGGATTCCAGCGTGTGTATGTTCTTTCTTCGTTGTTTTTTTTACATTTTTGTGTACGAGCGGAAATCACCTCCAGTATCTTCGGCTGCACCCAAGGCAGGTGCTTTTTTACTGTTACTGCAATTTATTTCGCTACAATTTACGAAGGAAAGCAAGGCAACTGCAGATTTTTTCCTATATAAATCAGTGTAAGAAGGTATTAATTTGTCTGTTTTGTCTTGGTGCAAAATGCCTGAATTTGAGAAATAAAGAGGGATTTTAATATTCCTTGTTTCTTGAGACTTCTATAGGTGAAAACAGGGCTAATTATCGCCGTTGAATCTTAGTGCCTTTCTATAGTGACACATGATTTGACTCTTTTGTCGCGTTTGTATATTCATGAGGGGATTAAAGGAAGTAAGGTTGTGCTCTAGACCTGAGAGCCATGGGCATGTTATTAAAATGCGGTAATAAATTAGCCGGAATATTGTAGAAGGATAAGATTGCCACTGCTATGTAGTGCCCAGCGTGAACGCTTGTTGGATCTCTGAAACGCTAAAGTCTGAACGAACTCTGAACGTTTGCTTCGTTTATCTTGAACATGCAATAATATTGTTATGTGTTCTTACGTTGTCCATCATATCCTCTGAACACCAGAAAACTCACAGTGTGAAGGGCCAATCATTCGCATTGTGACAACAGCACAGCTCTGATTATGTCGACGCGTTTGCAACAACTCTATAAACGGCTTTATATTGAAAAGAAGCGCTAGCGGCATCAAAGGAAAAAACAAACCCATTTAATCGAGTGTAACCCACGAGCATTCAACGCGGCGTTTCACGTGCTTCGCTGGTGCATTGGGCTGTCCCTTTTTTCTTCTTCCCCAGTGCCCCCTATACTACACAGCCCGAAAACTTCGACGTATATTAGATTTCCAGCACATGCTTATCTCTTGCACAGACATCACAATCAAATGTGCTCTATTATGACTGGTAGAAATATTCAACAAAAAAAACATACACTTCTATTTGAGAATATATAGGCCATGGCATTGGCTTTGTCCCTCGTACACCTCCAGCTGACATTTTCATGTGAGCGTGATTTCTCACGTATGCAAAAAAAAACTTTTTTTTTCTCAGCATATGCAAGTTAAACTGGTTAAAAGAAAACACGCCGTTCCGCTTCACGGGTCGTAGCTTAAACACGTACGTGATTATCGTTTCTAACTAAACCTTCTGTCTTCATGAAACTGAAACTATTAGCGTCCACGCATTACATGTCACTAATGCCAAGAAGCCACGTTTCTTTCAGAATTCACAACATAGAAAAGAAAGTATATAAAAATTACCGAGAACCTGGGGTCGATGATTTACTGCGAGTGCAATAACCGTTACTCGCTTTTTCTGCTGGTTTACGTGTACCGAAGTTTTTCATCGACTGTAATGCTCGTTAATTACGCGCATAGTGGATTGAATTAGGTGTATTTTCGTGCGCAAGCGACGATATGCTCTAGTGCAGCGGACATGTTAGAGTGTGCTGATTTGAATCTGTGAATGGATAGCTGAAACCACGTAGCCGATAACTAAAAACCAAATCACATGAGCACGAAAGTGTCTCATCGTGCTACCTTATGAACGCGCATCGAACGACAAGCCTGTTTTTGCACATATGAGTCAGCGAAGTGCCGACGAGGGCACCCGGCGGCTGTCGGCGGTGGCCCGTGTGCGCTGCGCCGCAGGCTCAAACACGTCGCATCGATGCCCATCGCTCTTTGTGCGCACACCTTACGCAAGTAAATGGTTAATTCAAGGTAACCGATGGCAAGGGACTGCTGTAAAGTCATTCTTACTCCTCAGCATAGCATAATATTAACCCCCGAAGCACTGATGGCATGTATGACGGACTCGGCCGGCAAGCTAGGCGTATACATTCGCTGGGAGTTGTACGGGTCACATTTACTTGGACCGATCTCGGCGCAGGTGGCTCACGAAGGTTGACGCTTGATCAATCCAGAAGGCTCTCATTGTTTTAATAAAGCGTAGATAAAGGAAGCAAAACTATAAGGATTGGCAGAGATGCATTTGAGTTTTGGTTTTGCCGACCAGCGTTGTTTTTCTGGCGTGCAAGTACACACCTCAGCATCGCAAGTCGGATCGGACGCCGGATCGTAACGTTCGTAAATTATTTTTCGGCCAGCACTGCTGACAGATCGTCCCAAGTGTGTTTATAAGCGCCTAGTACAACTCTCAGGCTTGGGAACAAGTGGCTTCATCCCATTGAGCTGATATGACAGAATACCAGCTGATAATTGGAATTTAGCATTAAAAACGGCGTTGTATGTTGCAGTCTTAAAATAAAAGGTTCATGTGTCTACAGAGTGCCTAACGATCACCAGATAGGTACACATGCTAGATGTTTACTTGTTCTTCAAAACACGCAATAGAAGTGTAGCACAGCCCACACTATGAAAGGGGGCTAGACATCATGAGCATAAATACAGGTTTCTGTGAGAATGGTTATCTGTAGCCCGCGAGGTATATGTTATGTGTTATTGATTGCTGTGGTGCGTACCAATATAACATCTATGTCTATGTCCGTCCTACAAATGTGACGTGAGCTTGAAGCAATTTATGCAGCTCACTATTCTTATAAAAGACTCGACATACTCTTTTTGAAACGTTAGTCCTAGCGCAGTAGGGGTGATTCTACTCTTGGAAGAAGTTGTTCCACTGTAGCGCCACCAGACTGTAAAAATCTCTGAGAGAGTAGCGCAACTCCCGCAGAAGGTGTATAAACTCTATTTCAGAAGCGTGACTGCACTCTGGCGAAGGAGCGTGTTCACTCTCGTTCGGCTAGAGTGCCACCACTCTGTCGAGCGAATGTGCCTACTCTGTGCAAAAAAGAGTTCACAGCACTCCTGAAAAGAGAGTGAAATATGGGACAAGCCTCTACTCCAGCAAAGAGAGTTACCAGCACTCTGTTGGGCCTGCGAGTGTACAGGATGAACAAGCAAAGACTTCCTACAAAGCTTCGCTCTTATAAGTGGCAATTCATAAAAAATACGCTCACTGCCACAATCTGTTATATGAACGTCCTTGGACCCCAGCATGCACATTGTTGCGGCGAAACCTCTACCTCTGCTCCAGCCTGAGTGCTGATGTTACATAGAGCCATGTGCCACCCTTTACACGCCAGTGCAGCCCACCTGTCTGGCAAACACTCAATATGCGCACAACTAATAGATTTGCACAAAGCCGTGCATCAGCTTTGTAAACCTTGGCTGATTCCAAAAAAATTAAAAAATTGGCCTGGACCACTTCTTCGCAACAACTTCACTTTCAGAACACGTGGAATTCACCAGACTGTTGGTATCCATACTATGAGAATTATTGCAATGATGATAGATAGATAGATAGATAGATAGATAGATAGATAGATAGATAGATAGATAGATAGATAGATAGATAGATAGATAGATAGATAGATAGATAGATAGATAGATAGATAGATAGATAGATAGATAGATAGATAGATAGATAGATAGATAGATAGATAGATAGATAGATAGCATCTTTACTTGATTTCAATGTTTACGCAATCGCTACATACCCTCTGAATATAGAAAAACAACTCACATCTCTGATTCGGTAGGAATGCACGCAAATGGCCGAGAACAAGCCATCTGGAAGTTCAATTTGTGCAACAAGTGCGATAAAAATTGCTGTCGTGACTTTTCGATACATAACACAAAACTTGGAAATTTACATGACTGAACGCGTATCTGAAATTGCAGGTGCTGAGTGCAACGGCAGTGCTATTATGCTTCAGAGCATTTTTTTTATAATTCTAACAATAACATGCCGCAGGTGTTGTTTTTGTATAAATCTTCACCTGTCGCCAGCTTTCTTATGTGGCTTTCAACAATGCCTTCGCTCAGGAAATCGCATTGTTTGGATTACGCAGGATGGTTCAAAGTGGATATGTACTAGTGCGTTTATTTCTGGGTTGTTAGTTTTATTTGGCGTACAAACAAGGACAAAGGGAGTTGATGCCAACAAAAGAAACGAAAGAGCCAGTATGTATCGAGATTCGGAATCTTCTGGCACAGAGCGTATAACGAGGAGTATATGAGGTCCCATTATCAAGGGTTAAGCTACATCGGCCATACTGGTAGGTGTATGAACCAAGAACTTATCGAAGACAAGAGGATGATGGCAAACTATCGGCATGCCAGACTTTCTGTACATTGTGAGGAGCACAGGATAGAGAACAGAAAGCCATTTAAATCATTGTATGATGCGTGTATCGTGGTAGCGAGAAAAAGGAGGAAAACTTTGAAAATATACTGGAGGCCTATATGATTACCAAGATGGCACAGTCTTGTGTTAGCGGGTCTTCCATTATAATGCCATCTAAAAAAACGCAGTTTATAAGCATGTTTACATGAGATAAGCACAGCAGTGTTCTTACGACGTAAAAAAATGTTCAGATTATGCCGTTTCGCGAAGACATGATCCACAGGACAAAAAAGCACTTGTGTTGTCGACACCTACTTTTATATTGGTTTCCGCGCTTTAGTGTTCTGCTGTGTATCTACAGTTGACAAGCGCGAAATTCATCAACGCAAATGTCATCCTACCAGAAGTTTCCTCGAAAGCAAACTGTGATTTAAAGAGTCGCGGTATGAAAGTGCATGAGAGAATAAACCTCCTTTCCGCACAGTTTACAACCTCGCGTACGTTTTCGCCGACCCATTTCTTCTGTTATTTTTATCACGAAGTTCTATAATAATAAAACAACCCAAATATTTTCGCCCAGATGCTCGATCGCCCGATGTCTATGTGCCCCAACAATCGGCGAAGGCCCAACGCTCACCCCCTGCTCATTTAAAATGAAATCCTCAGCGTGGAAAACACGTGTTTGCCGTGAAATAGGGCAAATCTCAATACTAACCTATGGGGCAATTAGAATGAGGCAGTGAATGTATGGACACCAACTACAAAGCAAGGCTTTTGAAAAGGCGCAATTCATAATTCAGAAAGACAACAGAAGGCCTGCAATAGTTTTTAGGCATGGTAAAAAAACAATTCCTAATAGTTGCCGATGCTCCTGAGAGCAGTCCTGAATATTAATGCGCAGCACCCGGCCTGTCATTTCAAATCCTTCACAAAGCCAGCTATCAATTGTCCCCTCTTCTCTCAACTTATCACGTCATAAACCAAAATCACCAAGCCTGAAACCCCCATTATTGACTGACTTGAGCTTCATTACCGACATAGCTACAGTAGCCACCGTGGCATTCTATTGAAGGTAAGGCACGCGTTAGAGCAAAAGCGCTCAATGTCATCACGCGTGCGTGATTAACTTTTTTCCTCCGTGCCATGGCTGCCTGCTCAGTATCCAGCGCGTGCGTCGGCAAGGGAGAGGAGAGAAAGCGCTTGCTGTGTACAAGTAATCCTATTACCTTAACTCGTACCTAACAGTTTTCAAAGTTTATTGCGGCAGTTATTTCTTCAAAAAAAAGAATTTTTTTTTGAAGAAGCCTTTACAAGGTTACTTAAATGAACAGCATTTTTGTCTGTTGTACGCATAGCCACGCTGGTGTAATACTCCATTATGAAACCAAACCAACACTCCCGCCTAGCCGCTACTCTGTGATGAAGGTGCCACTACGCTAATTTCTCGAGCGGCACCAACCATCCCGTATTATCCAGTTCATTCCATTAAATGTTCGCGGCAGTCCACGTCTCGAAGAACTTGACTTAGACGAAGGGTGTATTAGGAAAGACGCAGCGAGGGTGCGGTGTGTACTAACTGGTCTGTTTCCATGGTCTATACATCCTTATGGATGTGTAGACCATGAAACTACTATGTGTAGACTACTAGTAAGGGTCATTTCAAAACAACGAAAATTGTAAAGCTCCATTACGGCGTGAATGGAGTGCGAAAAACACACGGACAAAAAAGTGTACGCGAAAAGCGCTTAATCACAACTGAAAGTTTTGTTGCTTGAACTGAAAATATCTAACATTCACGCTTGATGCTTGACTAAATCTCGGGCATGCGCATCGTGGGCTAAACAAAAGGCGTGAAACATCACCAAGAACCCGCCTTCTGCACCCCCCTCCCCACCTGTCTACTCCCTTTCCTTGAGTAGTGCGACTTCCTTGTCCGATAAGGTCAAAGAAGGATTGCTAACGCACTTAGGAGCCCTCGCGTTAATATTGCTACGTGCATGAATTATTCATGCTGATATTCTGGGTGGTAGCGCGCGTGTGTGCCTTACGAGGAAGACGAAGGGTTGCCTCTGCTGTATCACTCGTGAACCAGTCACGCCCTTACTGCTGGCCTTAAATACATCTCATCCACAGCCTTGTCGATACGGCATTGCGTCTTACCGTAACATATTTGGTGGAGGTGGAACGTCCCACGTCCTCACCACGAAGCTTCGCAGTGGCCGCACCGTTCAGTCTCCGGCCATGGCTACCAATGACAACAACCCGTCAGCATCTCCATCTGTAGCTCCAGCCACTACATACCTGGCGATGTCCTACCCCCGTGATCCCGGTTCATTCTGCACACAATCTGGGCTTGATGTTGACTGCTGGCTCGTACGTACGAGCGTGTTATCCAGACAAAACTATGGGACTCTACCATGATGCAAGCCAACAAAATCATTTACTTGGACGGCATCCCACGTGTTTGGTTCGACGGCCATGAGACCGAGATCACCTGCTGAGATGTCTTCAAGGAGTGACTACGCGACATCTTTGGTTATCCGTCCGGTCACCAAATGGAAGCACGAAAAAACTTGCCACTCGTGTGCAGTCTTCAACTGAGTCGTATGTCTCGTACATACAGGACATTCTATGGTGTGCTGTTAAGTGTACGACCAAATGACATAGAGTGACAAGGTGGGTCACATACTCAAGGGCA
Source organism: Rhipicephalus microplus (assembly GCF_043290135.1). NCBI lineage: Eukaryota > Metazoa > Arthropoda > Arachnida > Ixodida > Ixodidae > Rhipicephalus > Rhipicephalus microplus. The sequence goes on from NC_134708.1 coordinate 95,563,624, forward strand.
TCGCGGGCGACGCCTTCAAATTGATCATGTACACTAACGTCACGACCGTCGAAATGAGTATTCAAAAATTCTGCCGCTTCGAAATGGCCAAATGCCGCCGCCGTGTCCTGCCTCAATTTACGCGGCTACCAAGCCCGGCTGTTACATCTACCTGCACTGATTTCACTGCCGCACCACTCATGCAGCAGAACATGACGCGCATAGTTCAACGGGAGCTTGAGGCGTCAAGTACGGCGCCATTTCCTTCACTTCCATTTGATCATGGCGCCGCACAAACACCTCCGGATGTCTCTGTTATTCAAGCCGTTGTGAGGCGAAAAATTGCAAAGCTTGGTTTTCCTGTGGACTGCTCTGCCTCCCAACCTGCCTCCAGACCAACGACAATGATGCGCCGCACCATGACTTATATTTTCTTCCGCGATCTCTCAATCCAACGGAATGGAGAACTGCAGACGACAAACCGACCTGCTTCCGCTGCCACCGAATTGGCCATGTCTCCCGCTACTGTCACAGCACTTGGACGCCCTCAAAATGGAGCCCATTTTCTTCTCCTCGCCCATACGATGACTCCCGTTGATATTCGCCCAGTCGTGTGCATTCTACTTCCGACGTCCTTAGCACCCGCTCCACCGCTCGTTCGCCGTCACCTCAACGCCACTGTTCCCTTCCGCCCCAACCACGCCGCTATCCATCGTCGGTCAACTATGGATCATTTCGGACGGAAAACTTGATCATGCAGCTCCGGGAGGTAGTGCTTCATCAATTGCGACTGATCCAAATTCTGTGTTGACGCTCCCCACTAATTCGAACTTGATTGAGGTGAATGTGAATGGTATTTCTTTGACGGCGTTAGTCGATACCGGAGCTGAAGTGTCCATTTTGAGTGCTCATGTGTATCGCCTACACAAAAAAGTTATCATGCCTGCAGCAACTAAAGCCCTCCGTATCGCTAATGGTTCAACTGTGGCAAGCACTGGAGTGTGTACCGCTCGTATTAGCATTGCCGGCCGCCATGTCCCCGTTTTATTTGTGGTGCTCGCGCATCGCCCTCACGACCTAATCTTCGACATAGACTTCTTGCCAATGCATTGTACTTTGATCGATTTTGCCACCGGTACTCTCTCCCTAGAACTTCCTCATCTTCCGGATTCACACCCTAAATTCCCGAACTGCCTCTGCACCACTGACTTTTTCCGGATACCGCCTAAAGCTCTCACATTCGGTGAATCGGCAACTTCCGCTCTAGTGTTCGATGGTGATTATATCGTCACAGTGATTCCTGATGTTTTCCTAGCACGTGACATTACTGTCCCACACTCTGTCGAAAGCATGGCCTCTAGCCGAGCAAATTTACCTGTTATCAATTTCGGTTTTATTAGGCAAGTGCTACCTCAAGGAATTTACGTCGCCACGTTAAGGCCCTTAATCGTTGACCGCGTCACCAGTTTTGCGGCAGACGTATGTCCCGATCACCCATGTCATCCGCAGGACGTCACGTGCCTTGATGCGGCCTTACGCTCGATGACCGTATCGGTCCTCAAACCTGAGAAGTAAGCCACGCTATGCCGCCTTCTGGCTTCAAACCGTGACATATTTGACATCGACAGCCGTCCACTCGGCCAGACTTCACTCGCCAAACACCGCATTAACAAAGAGTATTTTCTTCCCATTCATCGCCGACCATACCGGGTGTCTGCCCCCGAGCGTAAGGTAATTCAACAGGAAGTCACCAAGATGCTAGCCAACGGATTATTGAAACCTCTTCGAGACCTTGGGCGTTCTCCGTTGTGCTCGTTAAAAAGAAAGATGACACGTGGCGCTCCTGCGTTGATTACCGCCGTCTGAATAGAACCACAAAAAAGGACGTTTACCCTTTGCCCCGCACCGATGACGATCTCGATTGTATCCACGGTGCCCGACAATTCTCTTCAATAGGCCTACGTTGCAGCTATTGGCATATTGCTGTCGACGAAAAAGACCAAGAGTAGACTGCGTCTGTAACAACAGACGGCCTATACCAGTTCAACGTTATGCCGCTTGGGCTACGCAACGCTCCAGCCACGTTCGAGCGCATGATGGGCTCTCTGCTACAAGGGTTCAAATGGTTAACACTTTTTTTTGTTATCTTGACGATGTCCTTGTATATTCCCTAACATTCGAGACCCACCTTCAGCGTTTGTCAGCGATTCTCGAAATTTTCCGCACTGCAAGCCTTCAATTAAACTCGTCGATGTGCCACTTCAGATGCCGGCAGTTTACATTGTTGGGTCACCTTGTCGACGACTCAGGTGTGCAGCCCTTTCCCCTTGTCTTCCTCAGGCAACAGGTGGATAGCCGTGGCCACCGACTAAGCCACGCTTTACGCCTTCAAACGAGCTCTTTGAAGAAGCTGCGCCACAGATGTCGCGGCTTCCTTTTGAAAGACGGGATTTTGCATCACGGAGCTCCTTGGCAGCTGCTTAGAGATCATCGCCGCACCTTTTTGTCGAAGGTCATAGCCGACATCTTGTAGTCCTGTGAGGCGAGGCACAAGATGACTATCTCGTACCATCCGCAGACCAATGGACTCACGGAGCGTCTAAATCGAACTGTTGAAGTATGTTTCCACCAGCCACACCGGCTGGGATCTTGCGTTCACGTACGTCACATTTGCCTGCAATACTTCGTGCCGTGACACTGCCGATTACTCTCCATTTTTTCTACTGTTTGGACGAGAACCAGCATTGCCTCTAGCCACCGTCATCCCATACCCTGCAGAACCGACCAGTGAATATGCCATGGACGCTATCACTCGGGCCGCTCACGCACACGAAATCACCGTACTCGCCTTTTGACCTCTCAAGAGAAGCAACGGCGTTTGTTTGATCACCGACACCACGACGTATACTTTTCGCCCGGTTTTTGTTTCCTGCTCTGGTCTCCGACCCGTCGAGTTGGCTTGTCAGAAAAACTGCTTACTCACTACACAAGTCCATACTGAGTCCTTCATGTAGTTACTCTTGTGACATAGGAAATTGGTCCTGTCGCCCCGTTGCCTTCATGTGCCCCACAGGCTACCGATGTTATACATGTTACATGCTTGGAGCCCTACCACTCTCCCAGGGACGTTGACTTTTAGATGCGCTGAGACGGCGCATCTGCCGCCGGGGATTATATTATGTGCAATAAATATGCATATTGATATTCTGGGCAGCGACGCGCGTGTGTGCCTTACGAGGAAGACGAAGGGTTGCCTTCACTCGATTGCTGGTGAACTACGCCATTACTTCTGGTTTTAAATACATCTCATCCACAGCCTCGTCGATACGGCGTCGCGTTTTATTCGTAACAATATGATAAGCCTCGGCAAGTTATCGTGTCATGCACTCATAGTGTCCAAATAAGATCTCCGTCGTGAACAGTTGCACTTCGCATTGGCACTCAGTGCAGGGTCTTCTTTGCAAGAAGACTTTAGTTCTTTACAACGTATGTTTTAACTTCGGCCTGTCTGTCTTATGTAAACACGACGACACGACAGACAAATGCACTAGACGACGTTTGCCCTACATGGCATTAATCAAACCTTGTGATTATTGGAGCAACCGTGCGTCCCGACGTTGTCAAGCTTGTTCCCGACCATCGAGCATAGTTTGCCTTTGTTAACGGAAAAACGACCCTCTGGCCAAACCGCTGGGCCATTTTCTTAACCTGATGTAAGAGCGCGTGCGCATATGACGTAACAGCTATTTTAGCATTCTGAATTGTATTCTGGCAACACGCATCGGTACCTTTTCTCTGTTTGACTAGGCACTGACAGGTGGTACCTGTCGCCGAGACAGGGAAGGCTACGCTTTTTAGACGATCCACCTGCTCTTGAAAGCTGCGCAGAGTGAGATCTGTTGACAGCGGACTCGAGGCACGACAGAACAATGTCGTTTTTCAGCAGTTTAGAGTGGAAAGAACGGAAGCTTTAGAGTGGTTCAGTCAACTGGGGCTCGTACATCCTGCAGACGCGCTGTGATGAAAAATGCAGAGGTAAATCAAGAAGTAGTGACGTGTTGTCAACTGGCACCTCACAGGTGAAGTTTGAACCACCACTCCGGTGGGTAAAATATTGAAATACCTCATCCAAAAATTAGTCGAGTTCTGTAGTTTTTGTCAAAACCAAAAAAATTGTCGACATACCAAAACAGTCTAAAGGCTATGTCCTGCGATTCTACCTCCAAGTCCCTGTCAACCACCTTCCTAAAAACTATCCTACTAAGCACGGGGACCGGGGGTAACCCCTGATTCTGTGCATACCCCCGACTTTTGCTCAAGAACCTTACTCTTAAACCCCATAATGGTTTTACATTTGTAGAAGTTTAACAATTCTAAAAAGGCCCTGACCGTGGTACATGGGCATTCCTGAATTCTGTTTCGCCGTTATCTTTAACAATGCGTTCCTTCCCATGTTGTGTCAATAAGTAATGTAAAAGGTAGTAGAAAAGCTCTTCCACATCAATACTTATACCCATACACGAGGAGAACTGTATGGTAGACAAAAATTAAACTACTTCCCCGAAGTTGCGTACGTAAAATGGATCATAGATGGACAAAGAATTGATGTGTTTCTGCAAAAAAAACCTGGGCTCGCCCCGGTGGTCTAGTGGCAGAGGTACTCGGCTGCTGACCAGCAGGTCGCGGGATTCAATCTCGGCATCGGCGGCTGCACTTTCGTTGGAGGCGAAAATGCTGCAGGCCCGAGTGCTCACACTTGGAAGCACGGTAAAGAACCCCAGATGGTCGAAATTTCCGGAGTCCTCCACTTCGGCGTCTCTCATAATTATATGGTGGTTTTGAGACGTTAAACTCCACACATAAATCAATCAATGCAAAACATTTTACATTGCCAGTTGCCATGTGCCACGCACAGATTAGAAGGAAGTAAAAGCGGTCATCCACAATGATACTTTTAGCCGCACATGCAGAGAACTCTTTGGTAGATCAAAATGAAACGATTTTTCCTCAGTTCCCCTGCTCTGCAACCTGCTATCACCACCATAAACGAATATGTGCAACATAATCAGGGCGCATTCTTCCACTGGGCGCTCTGGAATGCCCTGTAATAATAGTGATGGGTCATAGAATGAGTGCAAGAAGAGGGAGAGTACGAAAAAGAGTAAGAAACAGAGACGCAGTAATCACCATAGTTTACACGAACAGAGCTTTTATTCACAGCGATAGGTGAATAAACCTTTAGGCTGAAACCAAGCACCATGCGAACCCTTGTGATGTAATGCACACGGAAGTAAGCTGACTGGATTAAAAGTTTTCTATTAAGCAAAACGTTACAAAGTCGAACTAAAGATATGGCAAATCCCGCATGCCCAGACATCTTCAATAGTCGCATATGTTATAATGCCTTCAAAGTAGCGCGAGAAGCCGAAGACAAGAAAGTCAACACAAGCTATTACTCGTGGCACAAAGCTTTCTTCCTGGAACAAAGAATACATATCTAAACTTGATCATCAACTAACTCCCGCGCATGCTTATTGTGGGCAAGGCAACAAGCAGAGACCAGAATAAAGACACACCTCTCTAATACACGTAGGACGTATTCGTGAAGCCTAAAACGGCAACTTTCGCAGTGAGGAGCTGGGTAAATTACTTTGTATCTCAAAATTTTTGTACGAAGGTGTCCCAAAAATTTCACATTACTTTCACAATGCAAGAGAATGTCTCTTTAAATACGCTTCAAAATCTTCAACAAACTTCTCATGTCATATTTTATCTTTCTCTAGCTAAACACTAATTGTCTTGAAAGAAGACTCTATTCTGTCGCTTTGTGGAGCAAGCATTAAAAACTGAAAACTGTGACAGTGAGATAAGTAAGAGTGCTTCCTGTGTCAACTGCAGAATGTAGTTGGAAAAAAAGTTTACTTCAAAAGGTAGTGCCTTTTGACCTACACTCAGGTAAACACGTTGAGAGACAGAGCTTATAAGCCCACCGAAACTCACAGAAGTTTAAAGGAAAATAAATAAATATCTCACCACAAGGTAGGTTAACTGCAGCTGAAAGAGTGTGCGAAGCAAACTTTTGCCACTAGTTCGATATTATGCTATAAATGCCCACATGCTCCGCTCTTAAATTTATTACGGTGTTAACAGAGGTCAGGCCAGTATATCATCTTCATGCCAAACAACTGAACACATAACACATGAACCAGCTGTCACCCGTTTACTCCAACGTAATTGGCAAGGAGAATAATGGACAGGCCCGTGCACAGTTGTCTAGTGGCTAAGGCCCTCTGCTGCTTACCCGCAGGCAGCGGGATCGAATCTCGACCGTGGAGGCCGTATTTTCGATGGAGTCGTAACTACTTTAGGCTCTTGTGCGTAGGCGCACGTTAAAAAAAACCAGCTGATCTAAATTTCTGGAGTCCTAGACTAAGGCATCTCTCATTAATCTTATGTTGGTGTTGCGCCGTTAAACTCCAAAAGTTATTATATTAAGGAAGAATGAAGACTACGATTTTCGGTGCATCCTGGTATGACCAGGCAGTTCGTAATACGATCACGTACTATGCGACGTCATTAGACAAGAAAGAGTGTACCAGACTTGTCGCAATGGCAACAGGTAGTGCTTACTGGCGCTTTCACGTTTATTTGCACATATATATCTTCTATGTGGGGAAGAGGGAAGGCGTGACCACCATCGTAGCTGAGATGGTACAGCATCGCATGCGTTATTTAATTGTCGGTGTTTCGGATCTTGCCAGAGGTATGTTGGCATCCCGTCCACTTCTATTTCTTCACGTTTACATTACAATTACTTCTAGTAACATCTGCTAAACTTGTATTGGCAACATTGTCTGTTATTTCTCAATAATGTTGTGTATAACAAAACAAAAAGTCTTCAAAAATACACTACTTCAATCACGACGAGGGTATCGCTTTGGCAGATTTGATCTCTTCAGGTAACATGCAAGGTGCTATGGTTCAGTGCCAGCTTGTCTCGAATGCCAGCTTGTCTTGGCGTGATTTTAACTGACAAAAAAGTGGTCAAGACTCGCAGCAATGGCAAAAGGTGGCGCCGAGTGACGCTCTTGTGTGTATTTGCATATATATGCTCTATAAAGTGAATGGAGAGATGACCGCCATCATAGCTAAGGAGTAGAGCATTGGGAGCGTCATTCGAGGGTCGAAGGTTTAGATCTTGCCGGAGCAAGTCATCCTTTTTTATGTTTTCCTTTCTTCACATTTACACTACATTTACTTCTAACAGCATCCCCTATGTTTCGCCTGCCATCTATGTCTGTTAGTTCTCAATGTTATCATATTGGTACGCTTCAGCAGAGATTTATAGCAACTTTTTTGTGTACATCTGACTACATCGCAACCGTTACCCAGAAGCGTTTGCTTGTCTACATGGTGGCGACGCTCCTTAAGCTCTCACGATGTCCATTGACACCGTTGCCTTAGCTTCCCGCCAGAAGTAAACAAAGCTGTTACACAATATACTGTACGCAGGATGTTCATAGCGCACACCGAGGTATGAAATTGACCTCACTTCCGCCGTACATCTGTATTTCACTTCTCTTCCCATCCGTGGGCGCGCCTATCCATTCATCTGTCCATCAGTGCTTCAGTCGATCACTTCGTAAATCCCAACGTGTGTTCGCTGAACTTCTGTGCCCACTGAAACGGAGTTGGATTATTTCATCTGTCCATCAGTGCTTCAGTCGATCACTTCGTAAATCCCAACGTGTGTTCGCTGAACTTCTGTGCCCACTGAAACGGAGTTGGGGAGAATAGAACCCGACGCGCGTCTCCTTTCTTGCGTGATTCGACACGCTGGGCACAGCGACGCTACGAAAGGAAAGCGCGGGTGCTGTAGAGACCAACGCGAGACGCGACCGACGCGGTCGTCGTCTGTTGGGGTGCCTCGGCAGCCAGCTAGTTCCTTCGTACTGATTAATTAACCTTTCATAAATATTTTACAGCTATGGAATGTTACCGTAAATTATCGCTCATGAAACCTCGCTTCATCATCAGCATTCACTTCGTGGGTCGTTTACCAATTTTAGGTAATCTAGAAATATGCCATAACACGCCAAAATCTTCCTTCTAGCGTTATTCAGTGTTTCAGAAGAAGCCCGCCCGCATGCACCCCATACGACCAGTGCAACACTTTCATGGCATATTTTTTCGTACGAAGTGAAATTGGGTTCTCCAAAGCCTCTAGGGGTCCATATTAGGGTAAAAGTAGATTGCGATATGTCACGTTCGTAATGTGATAATAAATTTTAGTAGTTCGCTAATAGTGTGGTATCGTGGTTTCGCAAACTGATGCATATTTTTAGTTCAGACGAATATCTCCAAAACTAGGTAATAATGAAACCTTGCGCCTCTGCTGTTGTTGAAACTAGAGAGTTTTACCTCGAAGCATAGCATCTGTTGATTCCGTCCGCGAAGCCCTGCACCTAGAGATCGGCAGAATGTCGTATGTAAGAAATCCTTCACGCTCAGTGGCGATTCGATCGCACTCGTTATCACGGGACGTCCGGGACGGCTTTCAGCTTTCTCATAGTAGAGTGCCTAGTACTCTAAATCGTTAGCCACTATTTCTGAACACACAAACAGCAGGTTACGAAGCCAAGCTTTGGCTTTTATGATATTCATCGGGACAGCACATTGTTCTCCGATAGTCGAGTACAATGTACTCAAAATCGTTAAACACTTTTTTTTGTAGAAGAGGCTCAGTGAGCGGCACGGAGTGGCTCAGCTGACCGAAGTAAGCGGGCTCAGATCAGCGGCGCGCCGGTTCACCAGACCTCTTTTATTCTGTGTACCTCCCTTGCGATGCCTTATTTCTTGACGTCAGTAACATTGATAGTTGGGTGAGTTGGTGAATCAATGAATCGGCACTGACAGCGCTGACGCCACGTTTCCTTATGAACCAGCGCACGGAGACATGCACAAGAGGTGGTGAAACTTTCGTTTCTTATGTGCTCGTCTTCCTAAGCTGCTTCATAAGTAATCATGACGTCAGCGCTGGCAGCGCCAATGGGTTGATTTATTGACTAATCAATATAATAGTCGCCTGCTTGTCTTATGATGAGACAGTACACCTGATCGATCAAAAACCCCTCCACGAGGACGCCACCTTCTTGCATCTGGGGGCTCATGCCCCCTCCCAATATAACACAACAACTAAAACGTGATTAAAACACAACAAAAAGTCATAGAGGCTTGGGCAAGCTTCACGGCGCACAATTATCTAGACTACACTCAGAGCTACACATACTGGAATTTGGCGGCCATAGAATGATTTCCCCATAATACGTGCACCTTCTGACGATGGGGCAATAATCCACTTTTCCCCTGTGCGCTGTTAGAGAAACCGCTCGCTTACCGCCCGTAATTCCACTTCCAAGCTCATTCGCAAGAATTAACGTGGGAGCTCTCGAAGACATGCCACTGCTACAATACACCAAGTTGTCGACTGGGCGCCCAATCATCGCATCACCAGCCACGCTCTCATGTGTCGCCAACCCACCCGCTTCTGAGAGCTACTGGAGCTAAACCAGGCCAGGACAAAAGGTTGTCGTTGACAACCGTGTTTTAGCGACGCGTGCTGCCTCAAAACGGCCCGTGCGAAGATCGAATGCGGCTGGGCTTCAGCTGAACCGGAGTGAGGAGTCACTGCGCCGCTCTGGGTCTTAGAAGAGGCCCATTCTTGCACCGACTGCCAGTGCCGTGAGGCCATTAGGGCGTCGTCGAATGACGTTTCTAATCCCTGTTGTTCACGTGGGGGTTGGTTTCTTTTCCCTGGGTTAACAGAAACTCGTAACACTCGACTGTCTTTGGCGCTGCAGAATGGCGCGGGGTACCAAGAAGGCGCTGTGCTGTCAGCGTTAACGGTAAATCCGGTCGTACAGGCTTCGGCCGAGTGCAACTAAAGCAATTCTACCTGCCATCGGCTGACGTGCCTCGCCAAGCTAACGACACAAAGTAAATAGAAGCAAACTAACTGTCGCTCAGCCAATTCCAACCAGGGTCCTACACTTTCTGTGTTTCAACGCGAGCAATATGCACTAAGCATTTTCGTCGACTACTCCAAAGCATTCTACATCATTAACGATGTACCTTTGCACCGAAAACTCAGTCAGTATGGTTTCCGTGGCGTATTATTATGATTACTTCAGTCTTATCATCTCGGCCGCAATTAGAAAGTATTGGTAAATCACCATTATTCTGGCTTCAAACTTCTAAACTCAAAAATGCATCAAGGAATCACGTTAGGGCCACTCTTGTTTTGCTCTTATAATAATGACCTCGTAAACATTGAAAATTCTACGGCTTTTGTCGGTTACGCTGATGACAGCACCACAGGATTTCTAGAAAGCCAAATGATGCACTTCTGAAAAGAAGCAAAGTACAATTTAAATTATCAGCCTGGTGTGTTTACACTTTCGTTGTAAAAACCACTAGAGAAACAAAAGCCATTCTTTTTAGTTCTAAGTATAATAAAATTTATACAGAAGTTGTGCTGAACTTTCTGTATTAACAAAGTCATTTAGTACCTCCTAATAAGTGCCTAGGTGTTCTTCTCAAAGACCACATGTCATGGGAACCTCACATAGAAGCTATACGGCAACCGAATTGATTCGAGGTGCTGGTATATTGTGTAAGGTGCGTTATTCACTTACCAGAACTATAAAGCTTCTCATTTATAATTCTTTATTTCTCTCAGTTTTAAGTTACTGCTACCTTGCTTGGGCTACCACAACTTCTTCTAACATGAGTAAACTACGCACTATACAAAAAAGCCATTCGAGCCATAGCGAATGCTTCATAGGAAAGTCACTCTGAATTACTTTTCCACGATTTGCATTTGGTCTCACTTCCAAACATATATGAACGTATCCTCATTGAACGCTATGAATGAGAAGTTAGGAAAAATACTTGTGCATTTAAAGCATCGCCGAGTTGTCACTCCACGTAAATAGACGGGACACCTGAATTTGATAAATGTGGGAGGTTTCGAGTTGCAGGTGCTTATGGGGAACGAAGGTTTTCCATACAGTTACTACATCTACACAATAAAAAGGTTTTGTAGCGTGCGCATTTTATCGAGCTTTACGCTTCGTACTTTTTGTCTTTTCTATTGTTATTTTCTTTCTTTTTTTAGAGATTACTTTATCTGCAGAATAACGGAGGTGAAACTTAGCTTATATCAGTTACTTAGGTTATAGGCCTCATTCAACACTTCCTATATGATGAATACATTCTCACTTTTGTAAAAACATTGCTATGTAAATCAGGAATATTCAGTTTCTTTTTGTACATTGACAATTTTTTATTTGCGCTGCTGTATTGCATTGTTACTTTCTTCGAACTGCTTCGCACAGCTCGGTTTCCCCGCCATGCATATATAGCTTAAACCATTGCCATTGCTCGAGACTACAAGAACATGATGCACATCGCCATTGAAACGATGTGTCCATACCTCAGGCAGCATGCTAGGAATCCTTCCCACGACTTGGCAACACTCGCTACTGAGAGGCCCCACACGAAACTTAGTACAATCGTCTGTGCGCATCGTGCATTGTTTACGTCAGGTTTTACGTCTACGGAGCAAGTGGTGTATCCTACGTGGTGCCTGACACTTCCGCAAGTACGCCTTCGTACTCCAGGAATACAGAAAAAAACAAATTTGCTTCGCCAGCCCTGAAACGATTGATCTTGCACCTCCTGCACAAAATGTAAAATGACCACGCACACATATACACCGATGGTTCAACCCCAGTGTCTGGTTCTGGTGGTGTGGTGGTCATTCCAGCTAGAGAAATCACTCTGCGAATCAAGCTGTCACATGTCACTACATCTACGGTGGCAGAACTTGCGGTTTTGCATGGCGCCCTAGAGTACATAATATCCCTAAGACCAAGTAAATGGGTTGTGTTTTCCGACTCGAAACCAGCCTTACAGAGCATGCCATCAGTCCTTCGATAAGGTTGCCACGAACAGTTACCTACGAGGTTGTCGAGCTTCTTCACCACGTCACAGAAACAGGTCACGAGGTCAATTTTCAGTGGCTACCTGGTCATTGTGGAATCAGTGGCAATGATTCCGCAGACAACGCGGTGCACACATCCCACCAAGAATAGCACACCCCTCCCATTTCATTGTCAACGACAGACGCTGTAAAGCAACTTTGTCACCTGGCACGTAGTCTGTGTCTGCTGGAGTGGAACACCTCAAGCATAAAACATACAAGACTCTTGCCAAATAAACCCTCTACTGGAACTTCCACCTCCTTCCCGACTTCATCGACGTGAATCTTCGCTTCTTTGTTGCCTTTGGTTTGAGGTTGCCTTCACAAAAGCATCTACATCCCTAATTGGAATGACCGACAATGCAGAATGCGATGCCTGCGGCACCAAAGAAAACATCGACCATCTGCTACGCCGTTGCCTCAATTCACCTGTGAAAGACAGAAGCTTTGGGCCCATTGCGACAAATCGAAGATCGGCCACTCTCTATGCAGATGCTACTGGAATATCGTCCTCGTCCTTCGTTGGCTAAAAAGGCAGTAAAAGCCCTCTTGTGCTTTTTGAGGATTACAGGCCTATGTGAACACATTTACCTTTTGTGTAGTGCCACCGCTGAATACGCGTCAGCCCATTGACTAACCGCCCTTTTTTCTCTCTTTTTTTTCTCTATCATCTCTCTCTCATATTTATACCCCCTTCCCATTCCCCAAGCGTTGGGAAGAAAACGGGGCATGTGCCTGGTTGAGCTCAATGCCTTCTCTCTTGTTGTTCTTGTACTCCTCTTCGCACTGCTGTCTGAGTCAAATTCATGGTCTGCGGACGCTTTCAAGCCCATTTTAGAGGGTTTTTCTCCCCTTCCCGCAATGTCAGTGTATTGAAACTGAAACTGCAATATCCCTTTAGTAACGACGTTGGTGAGAGAATGCAGAGTTACAAATTGTATCAATGGTGGCGCCCTCGGCGTGTGTCGGTACAGCAAAACTAATACCAGCCACGCCACATCTCTTAACTGTTTCTCAAGTACCGTTTCTTTTTATTCATTCATTCCTGGTGAAGTGCGCGGTGCGTTTATTTTAAGAGCCCACTCGCGCGTGTGGCTCCGTGCGGTGCGTGTGACGTTTTTTTCAATGTATCCGGTCGTTGTGGTGAACTAGTTATTCAGAAATGCACTATAAAGTTTCTGTGCGCCTGGGTGGCAGCCCTATTGTCCGGGACTCCATTGTACATCGCTGCCCAGGTGTGTGTGCCTCCAAAAAGCGTTGCGCCTTCAAGATGGAGCATCCAAGCAGGTACTGCTCTCAAGTCTCTCTAGTTGCGCTGGGGAAGGGGAACGAAAAAACGAGTGGAGAGGCACGACACAAAGCCACTACGTGAAAGGTGTGGGCTAATCCACGACGAGTCGAACACGGGCCAGAGACTTCCGGTATGCAGTGCCGGGCGATTGGTGAACTGAGGAAGGTAATAGACTGAAGGCTAAGTAGCAGCCATTCGTCCGCTTTAGCCAGACTTTCGCACCGCTTCATTGCCGGGTAGACAGGCAACGTGGCCGGAAAGACAAACACACCTGCCTTCGCGTCGACGAAACAGCGCATGGCACTGCCCGCGATAATTACCTCCGGACTGCTCCCCCTCCATGTCTTCCCGGCAACGTTAACTGTCTTTCCAGTGACTAAGCGCCGCATAGCGCTGGCTCCCCTTCCTTGTCCTGAGTCGGATCCTGGAAGGTCGATTCTCACACACTAACGTGATTTTCTTTATTGTTATCTCACCTTGGCCCCGCACGCGATCTGGTGAAAATGGACGAACGACTGCGACACCACCTTCAGGCTGATACTTTTTCAACAAAAGTCTTAAACAAACCTTTAAACAAATCCAGGGTTTCTAATACACGGCTCTCCTTTCTCTTTCCCGCGCTTACCGAGCACAATGACACTAGCACACCGTTGCTAGCTTTATTTTCCCCACAGCATATATACCTGCCTAGCCAAGTCAAAGGACGGTTTATAGCGGTTTTTTAAGTACTTGTCGTCGGACCACTTATATCAAACATCTGGTGCGTACCAGGGTGTCACACATTGAAAATGCGCTTATCCTTTGACAATCGTGATCGAAAAAAGCTGCTCTTTTTTAGGAATGTTGACATAGTGTTAGCAACACTAAAGCATCGTCGTACGGTTAACAACCACCAGGCATGTGTAAAACCTGCAGCACTGTCATAGCGAAAGCTGCAAGAGCGGCATTTCAGAGCCATTGCCAAACTCTCTATAAGTAAATAATACGCACTCTTGCAGGGTATCCACTACGCCATTAATTGTTGTGTAGTTAACAGACATATACTTTGCCATTTTTCGTCATTATTCGGAGCAGCGTGGTACGTGTTGTGCACTTGCAAGGACTTTGTACAATTCTTTTGTCATGTGCTTGACATCAATAGCTTTTGTGATCCCCGCAATTCCGAACCAAGGGTACGCGTCATAGTCATTATGTGAACGCGATCGAGCTGCCGGAGCATTTGACGACTCAGTCTTTGCGCAATTTGCATAACGTGACACCTGGTCATACTTTTGCTGTTCTCAAGCGCTTTAATACTCATATTACCACGAATACGTTCCCTACATCATGCCTGCTTCAGGCCAGTTTGGTCATGGGCATCACAGGCAGCTTTAAAATTAACATCCGATAATTCATACAAAGAGGATTGTGTCCTGTTAATCACAGTATGACGTTCTGTGTTGGTTTTTGTGTTAATGATGAAATGTTACCGTCGATGGAAGCAATGTGTTTTATTTTTTATTTGCTGGTGGCTGCATATGTAGTATGTAACAACTATCATACAACTTCCTACACATTCACTACAGGGAACTGTGGTGCTAGTCCCTATGCGAGCTTCAATTAATGCGCTTCAGCGAGCATAGAAATGATAGGTAGTACATATAATTGCCTAATCTTCGTACTTTCGGCTCCGTTTGGTTTCGCGGGTTTTGGAGCTGCTTTGTAACAAAACAAAAATGAGCGAATGTACAGTGGTTGCACCACTACCTTAACTCTTTAGGGTCACTATTTCAAATCGGCTCATGAACTTCACATCACTTCGTTCTTTAATTGGAAACAAAACCAGCACACAGCAATAAACAAAGCCACAAGGGCGTTCGAGGCTCACCAGCACGAAGACTAGGCGAATCTGTGTGCTACCCATTATTCTCATGGCCACTGATCATTAGCTGCAACGGTGTCCCCTCTAGTCATTTTTAGGAAACTCCATCAACGAATAACACGAGCATTTGCTTGACTTGGCCCTCACGTGCCAACTGATTGTTTTTAAAAACGATATTCTTTCTTGCAGACCTTCGACGGAAAACTTTTGGTCTGTCTGTCTGTCTGTCTGTCTGTCTGTCTGTCTGTCTGTGCATTTGTCTGTTGGTCCGCCCTACCGATACCTCAAACGGCACCGAACGGCCAACGCCATCCACAGCGCCCACCAATATTGCTCAAGGTTTAGCATTCATTGTTGTGCGACGGTCAATTAAAAAAGGAAATATTGCGCATATCTGAGGCGCCAAAACAACATGTCTATGTTTTTGTATGTCTGCCTTTATACTAGAAAAGGACACACACAAAGCTGTCTAAAGCCTAGCGTTTAACGTGCTGCGCTGACAGTGCAACGCGATGCTCAAGAAGGTGTTTTCACCGCTTTGCTACGACGGCACGGTAGTGGCACCTGCCCGTCGCTTTCGACTCTACACCTTATCACCTGTGTTACTGGCACGCATCTCTCTCCGCTGTCGCGCATGCCTTCGTGTTCGAAGATAACTGCCAGATGGCGCTCGTGTTTAGCGCGCCTAGATACACTTGTTCGACTCCATTACACGCTCGAAGCACTCCAGTGCAGCGCCTTCAGCATACCATTCACCAATTTTCTTTCGCAGAACAACAAATAAACGTTTTGTTTACTCTCTTCAGACGCAAGACTAACGTCTTTCGACGACATTTGCAGTGTAACATGTGGATCCGGGCCAATTTTTTGTGTTTTTTTTCGTGGTCGCTATCGAAGTTTGAATAATAGCATCACAAAACTTTCGCTTCATTGAAGTGCATCACGTACTTGCTTAGAGCAGTTACGGTTGTAGACTACTGTTGCATGCCTTGCGATCTGTGAAAAACGTCTTCTGCACTCCTGCCAATGCAAACTTCCAATGGCAGAATTTCTCACTCGGAGATCTATATGGATTGTTGAGTCTAGAAACAAAGCAAATATTGCAATGCAGTAGTTACCATGACTAAAACAAGAATAACGTAACTATGACTGAAAGTTCGGTCAGTTAATACGAATGTACTACTAAGCAAATGGCTTGACAGAAATGGACGAAGGGACTGTAACCACGCGAACAGAGGTGTCAATTGATGACATTCGTTTTAACGAAACGCACATAACAATTATATCCACGTACGTTGATGCATACAACAACAAGATTAAGTGAAAATCAAGCAATGAAATATTGCCCATCCGGATACAAGATTCTTCATTGATTCAAAACGGCCTATGGAAAGCTGATGCTTTAACAACCAAGCAGTTTGAGCCTGAGGCTTGATCATTACGTCTTCGTAAAAAATAAACCTCACTAAGCAATTACGTCACCATCCGTTGCTCAGCAACGCATCGATGAAAGAGAATAATGAGAACAGATGATGAGAGGGACGGAGGAGGGCAAAAATCAAATTAAATCCATATTGCTTCAAAATGCTGGATTTCAATCCGAATACTCACGGTCCGTAGGCGAGCATCCTATCCACTCGGTTATTAAGGTACAAGTAAAGCATGTTTTTATGAGAAACTGAAAATCATGCATCGCATCATTTTTGTGGGTGAGAGCACAAGCAATATCATGGATAGTAAGAGGAAGACATAATGAGAGAAAGAAAAAGAGATAGACACAAAAAAAGAGGTCGAAAAAAGGATTACAAAGCATAGAACAGCCACATTTAATGTGGTACAGCAATAGGGAACGAAGATGGAATGAGGCGAGGACAAAATAAAGCTTTGAATAGCCACATATATTAGAGATTAGCAAAATAGAGGATATGAAAGTTTGAGTTAGGAGTTACTTGAAGGCAATGCAGAAGAAAAAGAAGAGAAGGTGGGAAGGAACAGGGACAATATGTTTTAATAAGTTTATTTGTT